>NC_142997.1:8802878-9105909 GCF_061535395.1 Colias eurytheme | reverse complement strand
GGACATAAGCTTTGTATGAGGTTTCAAACTAAATACGCTGGCCAAGTAAATCAAGTACTTACACCGTTGTTAACAAAAGTGGTGGGACTTTTTCTATGCACCTGTTCACTCCGATAGGCCAAGACTCAATCAAAGTAGAATATATCCCCGAAGTGGAAACAAGGCTATTCATATTAAAGATCAGTCGAAATACCTGGATCATTTTTATAAATCTACTAGCTTTCCACCCGCGGCTTCGCCCGCGCAGTCAAGAAAAACCCGCATAGTTCCCGTTCCTGTGGGATTTCCGGGATAAAATCTATCCTATGTCCCGGGGTAAAACGTAGCCTATGTCCTTTCTCGGGTATCAAAATATCTCTATACCAAATTTCATGCAAATTGGTTCAGTAGTTAAGGCGTGATTGAGTAACAGACAGACAGACAGAGTTACTTTCGCATTTATAATATTAGTATGGATTGTCAAGCTAATTTTCCGATAGACGTTTCCCTTTCTTAACTCGACGAAAGGGAACTTCTCATGAAAAATTAGCTTGCTATAGTCCCCAAAAATGGCCCAGATATTCTAGAATCTAGATCAATCAACACCTTAGCTTGCCCCTAAAAATGGCCCAGATATTCTATGTTACTTGACTTCTTACCGTATCGTCAGGCCGCAACTCTGCCGTATCACGCTGGTCCCGCGCGAGGATCACCACGAGCGGGTAGCAGCTGCGGGGCGGAGGCCCCAGCTGGAGGGGTTCATCTGATGACAGCTTTAGCACCCTCTCGTCGTGGGGGTTGCTTCTGTAACAAGGGAATTATGGGTTCTTAGGTCAAACTACATCCTTATTTATTCCTTACTTCTGTACCCAGAAAACTAATCATTTTCAAATTATTATTCCTATGTTCAAATAAGCATTTCGTGTGCAAGTAGAAAATGTATCTCATAGACAAAAATTTAGTGATTAAATTAGAATTGTTGCTGAGAACGATTTTGAATTGTGAAATTTCCAAAAAGTTATGAAGAGCAGAAGCAGTATCATTGAGAAAGCCGGCTAAAAATTTTCTAGGGATTATAAACTTGAAATATGGCAGAATACGAAAGCGCCATAGGTCAAGGAACATATATGTCTATTTTTAGTTAAATAAAAGTGAAAATTTCGACCCAATACTTTATCTTCATCTACAATAAAGACGGATGGATATGGGTTAACAATTCCATATGTGGTTAGTGTACTAACACGTATCGTCATGCTATAATTGGCTTTCCATTTATTAGTCTGAATATTTATTTACAGCTGTTGACCTTACGTTTTTTCTGATGGCAATCGGTACACGCCTCGCGTTAGTATCGATAACTTATGATATTGTCAATAACTAATAATTGTTTATACAACCTATGTCTGTATATTTGAGTATTCAATTAACAAAAAATAATATTCATATTTTATCACAATACCATGGTCTTTGATTCAATAGTTATTACTTATTAGTAATTCGTTTAAACCAATTAATTCTATTGATTATATTTTAAAATGTTTCCTAATTAAATATACACTCTGTGTCCTGAAGATACAGACTCTTTGTATCGCAGAATTTTTCGGATCGACAAAAACACTCACTCCCAGCCAAAGCTGTCGCTTTAATTATGCATTTCAATTTAAACTTAAATTTATTTTTTCCTTTATGCGCAAATGTCGAAAAAACGTAATTAGATTTTGCTCAAGATTCCTTTGTCCTTCTTTGTTCATGATTTTGGAAACAGATTAAGACACCAAAAATTTCCGTACAACGCTATACATAAGTTAAGTTATCTAACTCAATATGTTTCAAAAATACCATGTACATTTGCCTTACAGATTATGGAGCCCTGCAACAGCAGCCTACATACTAAACTTGTGGAGTTTTTAGGGTTCCTAGTGCCTGTCACTAACACGGAACAAATCACAGGTGTTGTTTAGAATTCATTCTCGATGCACCACCTCACTGTCACGATGGTTATATCGCCACCATGACGTAACTAATTACCTACCCGCATCTTACACTAACGTCTATGAAATGAGGCATTTTCACCAGCTCAAGACGATCAGGAGGTATTCCCACCGGCAGTCCAACTTCCTTGCGCCTGACCAGTCGAGCGCAACCACGTGCATCTGGCCACATAACAGCCTTTCGTAACCCAGTGGCCCATTGCGAAACAATCGACACGACTCAATGCTAACCATAATGGATTGTAAACATTCAATATCATGTTGTGCTATGTTTTGTCTACCGCAGAACATGATTTGCATTGTTATGTATATTGTATAGCTATGCCTAAAGCCTTGTTTCCACTTGAGCATGCTCAGGCGAATGAGCGGCTCATTTGGCCGAGCCGCTCAAGTGGAGACGCCTGAGCATGCTCGGGCCGCGCGTGCTCAGGCGTCTCCACTTGAGCGACTCGGTCAAATGAGCCGCTCATTCGCCTGAGCATGCTCAAGTGGAAACAAGGCTTTAGGAGTAGCGTAGCATATTATGGTAACAGGAAAGATCGTGTGATCTTGAGAAAACCATTATCTTGCTGTTATGTCTAATACCACAATAACTTTTTTAAAGCCAGACTTTCAATATAAAACATAACGTAAATGTAAATAAATAATATTTAAGCTTCTCCTATTTATTTTTCAAAGAAAGACCACTTGGAGACAATAAATAGATACAATTTAACAGAATCAAGGGCGTCCATCAATAACAAACGTGAAAGGCCAATCACCCGCCCTAGAAGTAGAATAGTCCACTGTTTTAATTCAGATATTGACAAGATAGGTTTGATATAATGAACTAACTTTCCCAAAATGAAGGATATTTTACAAGTATATTATTATTTCTTATCACAGCCAATTAACCTTTTTGTTCAGCTTAATTAGTGTAATTTGTACAAAAAAGGAAAAAGCTTACAAATTAAAGATTACATCAATGGATGGCTAATTATAATCAACTAGTTTAATAATAGCAATAAAAAATATAGAATAAAAGAATTCTTCATATATTATGGACAATCTTTTGCCATTTTTAACCGACTTCAAAAAAAGATTATCAATTCGGCCGGTACCACAATGCCATTACGCGATGGAAAAACAATTGACAAATGCAAGTTGCATCATCTTTATACAATTTTCTATAACGTGATAATTTCCGATGCATTTTAACAGAAAACCTCAGAAGAACAGATAAGGGTGCACTCACACACATCAGTCACCGTCAAGTCACCGATGACTGATCGGTGACGGTTTGTGTACGTATCCACAAACACCAGTCACCGTCATGTTGTCCGTCAGTCACGTCGCCGGTTTGACTGAATCATTGAACACATACATCAGGTTAGTCAGTGATTAGACGTGTGTCACGCTAGAGAACATGTAGCAATTGACGGTAGCACGACGCTGACTGAACTGAGACGTGACGGCACCGGGTGAGTGGGGATAAAAGTATGATACATGTATGGAAAGATTATTTGACGTGCCTGACCGGGGACGTCACTGATAGATTTCGTGCCGGCGACTGTCGTGTGGGAACAGAGTCATACTAGAACTATTGATACATATTTTTTTTTAATCCTGTCCGGTGACGTGCCGTGACGGTGACTGATGTGTGTGAGTGCACCCTAAGTCTTTTTTAAGGTTTTTAATTTTTTTTATGGACTCTGAAAATAAAATGAATTCACTCAATTGGAATAGACGAAATATGAATGACTCAAAAAATGTCCTTACGTAAATTCTCAAGTTTTTCAATGAATTTACAGTAATTAAAATACAATTTAAGAGTCCTTTTAGTAAAGTAATCCTTAATCAATTCGCCGCTTCTTCCAGCCAATATGAAAGATCAGGAAATGCTCATAGTAACAAATCACTGTCGACCGTGAAGTGTAAACGAGGATGACACGAATATACTCCATTCAATGAAGATTCAATGTTAATAACACTATTTGCAAAATATGCGTACACTTGTTGACAGCAAGGTAGTGACGCATGCAACGGTACACAATACACATACTTACACATTTCCTTGATTTGGAACAAAAACATTCGTGTAGGGACAATGAAGTAATAATAAAGGCCTGACGTCAAATATGTGACATGATAGAATGAAAGAAATCTTTATGTACACACCAGAAGAAAATAAAAACCGGCCAAGTGCGAGTCGGGCTCGCGCACAAAGGGTTCCGTAGCAGCAAATATAATAAATTACAGTTAAATCAACCTATCTCAAAAACTATAAGAGATACTTTGATCAAACCAAAAATCGTTGAAAGAGTTAATTAGCATGCATCACCTCTATTTTTTTTAGAATTTTATACCCCGTAGTTATAAAAATAGAGGGGGGGGGACATACTTTTTACGACTTTGAGAGCTGATATCTCAAAAACCGTTCACTTTAAGAAAAATGTTTTTTAGAAAACTTTATATCATTTTAAAAGACCTTTCCATTGATACCCCACACGGGTATGTACATCGAAAAAAAAAATTTCATCCCTCAGTTACATGTATGGGGGGCCCCACCCCCAATTCTTTTTTTTACTATTTAGTGTCATATTTTTGTAGCGGTTCATACAACACATATTCCCATCAAATTTCATCACTGTAGTACTTATAGTTTCCGAGTAAATCGGCTGTGACAGACGGACAGACGGACAGACGGACAGACGGACATGACGAAACTATAAGGGTTCCGTTTTTGCCATTTTGGCTACGGAACCCTAAAAAAGAGCGTGTGTGTCGAGCACGTGTCTGAAGTGAACTTCTATGGCAAGATTCATAGATATACCAAAATCGTCGCCTTACACGATGACGTGATGTTATTGCCATGACGCGACCTTGAAATTTTACTTTCAATGCGCCTAAATAAGTTTCACTTCAACAAGATTTGCAAAAGTGCGTACATTTGTTGACAGCATGGTAGTGACGCATGCAACGGTAGACATAAAATTTCTTTGATTTGGGTTACAGAAACATTACCTTAAGTGCGTGTATGGACTGGAGTAATATTAAATACCTGACGTAAAATAAGTGATATGAATGAATTGAAGGAATAAATAAATTCTTAATTCTGCACACTAAGAAAAAATGGAAAAAAAAAACACACACAATGCCCAATGCCCCATAGGCGACCTTATTACGGAGCCATCTCTTCCAGGTAACCAAAAAAATGAAAAGAATATAATATAAAAAAATGTGTGCCGTGTGTGAAAAATGTCGTGAAATATTTTTTATTTATTTAATTAATATTATAGTCGAGTCGATCGATATAATACATGTAAACTTAGCTGCAGTTTATTCCCTTAACTTGAATTCTAATTTCCATTCCACTTTCATTTCCACTTTGCAAAGAGGCCATGTTACGAACAACAACAAACTACTATAACACAACACGTTCTCACATTCCGTTTGTTCAACCTATCTCAAGATAACACCTTTGGAGTGTCTGTTTGTAATATTAAAGTAATCGCTTTTTACTAAATGTTTAATGCACACTAATGCTAGGCGTCCATTAGAGGCGGATCGGGCCGGGCCGCATCGCAACGGGCCGTCTCTAATGGACGCGCTGTTTGCTCCTGCGTCCACCTATACGGGGCGCGGCGGACCGCCTAGGCGGATTTTATCTAACAGACGCTCGCCGCTCACATCCGCCTGCCTGCGTCCACTAGGCGGATCGGGCCGGGCCGGGCCGCAGCGCACCGCCCGGCAGAAATCCGCCTGCGAAGCGATATCCGCCAATGCGTAGCGGCCCGCCCCGGCCCGATCCGTCGCTAATGGACGATGTTTCATACAAAACATAGGCCGGCGTATTTTTGCGTTGCGATGCGGCCCGGCCCGATCCGCCTAGTGGACGCCAGCTATAAAATAGCAATTTTTAACTGTCTGTTTGTTTTTTGGACATAATTTGGCAGATGTAATAAGTAGTAGCTTAGGCTACTATTTATTCAAATATTTTGAAATATTTTGAAAGAAAGATCATTTATTTTATTTCATAAGGATTAGGAAGGAAACGCTCATTTACGCAGGTGAAACCGCGGGACGCAGCTAGTCCTAAATATATTAACGATGTTATAAATGAAAAATTACTTAGGTGTTTGTAAGGGCAAACAACAAAGGCCCTTTCAATATAAAAGGCGATGAAATGTCATACTTTGATAAAACAGCGGGGCTTTTAAAAATAAAGACAATGCCACTTCATTTTATAAATACATCCATTAGAATGACGCTTACTGAAACGCCAGAGGATAATACAAAGAGTAAAGTAATACATATGGGATAATATTACAGGATATCATTGTAAACTACAAGAAAAACCTACAAAACGTAAATCTATACTAATATTATAAAGATGAAGAGTTTGTTTGTTTGAATGCGTTAATCTCAAGAACTACTGGTCCGATTCATCGAGAACATTTATCGACATTTATCGAAGAAGGCTATATGGCCGTGATGATATATAGCCTATAGTATAGGCTATATACACAGGCTATATATCATCACGCTAAGACAAACAGGAGCACAGCAGTGCGGGTAAAACCGCGAGGCACAGCTAGTTTCATATAAACATCGTGTCAAGCGGAAAATTGTCTAATAAATAATGACGACCTTTCATCACTTCAGGAAAAGTAAGTGGTAATTTCGAAAACAAATTTCCATGTTTGAGTTATAGCATTGAATTTGGAGGACTCTGAGCGTTTACAGAAATATTTCCTTGACCTTGGAGAAGGGTATTGGCTTCTTGTGTCTTGAAAATAAAACGTTAAAGGCTTGAAATAGAGATAGAAAATTTAGTATAGAAATTGTAGGGAACGATTGCGATCTCAGCCAGGGCAAAACTAGTCAAATCTATACTAATATTATAAAGGTAATGAGTTTGTTTTTTTTTTGTTTTAACGCGCTAATCTCAGGAACTACTTGTCCAATTTGAAAAATTAGTTCGGTGTTAGATAGCCCATTCATCGAGGAAGGTTATAGGCTATATATCATCACGCTAAGACCAACAGGAGCGGAGCCACGTGGGTAAAACCGCGGAGCGCAGCTAGTAAACTATAAAAAATTTGGAAAATCCAAAAGTGCACGCCTCGTAATTTTTTTTTAATAAATATTAATTAATTATTATTTTTGTTTATTTAATAACAATTAAACCACATCGAATCAGACCCTGAAAAATGAAAGGGTTCTATTCCTGAGCATACTCAAGCGTAAGAGAAAAAAAAAGACTCGATTAGTAAAGTATTTCGGTCGCTATCGTGTTAACAAGAAAAAGGATCCGCACATACAGACACACGGACGTCCAAGACAGAACTTTTTTAAACTGTTTTTTAACTAGTTTAAATAACAAAAAACCGGCCAAGTGCGAGTCGGGCTCGCGCACAAAGGGTTCCGTAGCAGCAAATATAATAAATTACAGTTAAATCAACCTATCTCAAAAACTATAAGAGATACTTTGATCAAACCAAAAATCGTTGAAAGAGTTAATTAGCATGCATCACCTCTATTTTTTTTAGAATTTTATACCCCGTAGTTATAAAAATAGAGGGGGGGGGACATACTTTTTACGACTTTGAGAGCTGATATCTCAAAAACCGTTCACTTTAAGAAAAATGTTTTTTAGAAAACTTTATATCATTTTAAAAGACCTTTCCATTGATACCCCACACGGGTATGTACATCGAAAAAAAAAATTTCATCCCTCAGTTACATGTATGGGGGGCCCCACCCCCAATTCTTTTTTTTACTATTTAGTGTCATATTTTTGTAGCGGTTCATACAACACATATTCCCATCAAATTTCATCACTGTAGTACTTATAGTTTCCGAGTAAATCGGCTGTGACAGACGGACAGACGGACAGACGGACAGACGGACATGACGAAACTATAAGGGTTCCGTTTTTGCCATTTTGGCTACGGAACCCTAAAAATGACATCAAAAATATCATGAACGTTAAAAATAGTGTTTTTTCTTAATATGTGTGTGTATGTATTATCTTACAAGTGCAATGTATGATACATAAAGACATTTTAAGTTTGAAAAATCAGATGTTTTGCGCGAAGTGACAGTAGTACCCACCTCAACGCTTCGCTTATGAGGCGTGCAATACACTTAGGGCCGATTTTACAATGCTTGGGTAAAACTTATCCGTCCATTTAAAGTATTACACGATAATATTAAAATGTCACGTAAACTGTCAAATACGGGCAATTAGAATACGTTTTTAAAATGGTAGTTTTATACATTATTCAACGAATAAGTTTTATCCAAGCATTGAAGAATCGGCCCTTAATCAAATACGAACACTTGTACTAAATGTATACATATATTATGTATTCGAATTTCGAACCAAATGGGAATTACGATATCACGAATGTCCTCAGCTTTAAAATAACCGTAAAACTGCAGCATTGGAGGAATGAACTTTTACGTGAGTAAATCACAGTGAATATGAATGAATATTTGTGCAGAATATATTAACGTATGTAAAAACTGGCGCTGTCCAACATTTGTTTAACGGATAAAACAACGGTAGTTCTGTATTGTTTACTTTATAAGTACGGTACTTTGAGTAATGTATAATCCCATCAAAAACATCCTGTAAAAAACCCAAGTCTCGCAGCTCAGTCTTTCTACCGTCAAAAGTTGTGAGATCCATGTAATACCAAGTCGGTTAATCTATTTAGTGTCTACTTGAAGGACCTTCTGTCTTAAGTTATTACATAAGTTATTATCATGCCAATATTAAAAATATTTAACGTTTTAAACAAATAGATCGACTTGGACATCGCTTGATTTGATTATTAGTATGTATCACACTACACAGCACGACGGGCCAGCGACCAACAGGAACGAGAGTTTCAATCGCGTGAGGCGCGAGAGACTAAAGAATCTAATAAAATATTGTAATATTCATTTTGTTTTCATGCGATGTCCAAGTCGATCTATTTGTTTAAAACGTTAAATATTTTTAATATTGGCATGATAATAACTTATGTAATAACTTAAGACAGAAGGTCCTTCAAGTAGACACTAAATAGATTAACCGACTTGGTATTACATGGATCTCACAACTTTTGACGGTAGAAAGACTGAGCTGCGAGACTTGGGTTTTTTACAGGATGTTTTTGATGGGATCTCACTTCTTTTTGTAGAGCCTTTCTTTTTGATACCATTGAAAATCGCAAACTTATAGGTTAGGTTTCGAGGCACATCCGAACAGCATGAGGGCGCTCGCACGTATGCGTGCGGCTGCCGCTCGCTCGAAGGCATTCACATTTCATTGTTCTGTCATTTTGGCGTATATTTTGCTTGTCAGTCATAGAGTAAAATAGAGGCCAGTCTGTCTGTAAGGAGGCTAGTCGCGCCAACAATTTATATATAACAGATTTAAATTATAATATGTATATTGTTTTATTAGATTTTCGTACTTCAAGACATGTCCAATCATGTGTTTTTCATTACGTCGACCATTTTACAAGTAATAATGTTGTTCAGTTTCATGGGCTAAACACACCCTTACCCACCCTATACCCCCTCCCTTGCCTCATATGGTAGGTACCTATCTACACCTATTAAATTTATAACCACCACCAACCACCAACTGCATAAATAACTTTGTAATCCCATATATTTATATGGGATTACAAAGTTATTGATGCAGTTGGTGTATTTGGAAAACTGGACCGAAATTACAAAATATTTAAGTTTTCCCATGATTAAGACACTAAACTCTATATGTATTCCAAATATGAAGCTTCTAAGTCTGCTAGAAGTGCCTTGGACTTTTGATGATCGGTGAGTCAGTGAGTGACAAAATTTAGAAACTTTAACAAGTTGTCATTCTTAAACTACTGGTTCAAATTGACTGAAATTTTAAATATTCCGTGTTTATACAATGCCGGATTAGTTACTGAAGATTCAGGTTTCTTGCTTTATCCACAACCGAATTATAGGGGGTCGAAAAAGGCCCGAATTGCTTCGAGAAAAGGATGGTACGGCCGTGCCGCTTTTTTTTTTGCTCGACTTGGCGGGGGCACTGCCGTGCCCCCAGATTATTCGGTGCTAGAAACCTAAATTTAGATTCTGTTATTGCAGGCCTACGCTAGGATAGATTTATTAGACACTAGCTGCGCTCCGCGGTTTCACCCGTGTGGCTCCGTTCCTGTTGGCCTTAGCCTTCCTCGATAAATGGTCTATTTAACACCGAAAGAATTTTTAAAGTCGGACTAGTAGTTCTTCAGATTGGCGAGTTCAAACAAACAAACAAACTTTTCAGCTTTATAATATTAGTAAATAACTAAATACATAGTAAAGATTAGTATAAATTCCTTATTGGACCAATAAAGATTTATTATTATAATGATTATTGAACCAATAAATCTACATTAAAACCATTTTGGTTTTAAATCACGGAAGCACACCTACATCTACATTGTTAAATTTTATAGTAGCTGGGCGTAGACTTATTTTTTATAAATAAAAAATAAAAGGTTGAGGTTAACTTTTTGCATTAGACGTTATATTGCAAATAAATTTGATACTAAATGTATTTAAAATCATATTATGCAGCCTTGCAGCAGTCACCTAAAAGAACACAACAATTACATATCAATTTTTTTCAGTCTGACGTTATTACTTTTGTACTTTTATTTCATAAAATGTAGTACTATATTTTAGTAAGGTCACTAAATACTACCTTAGGGAGGCAAAAATCTCATCTGACACGGATTCATGGTTATCGACTAGTTACTATTAATTAATAAAATAAAATATTATATATTAAAATTAATAAAATAAAATCGTAATTATATTAAAATTAATAAAATAAAATCGTAATCACGGAACGTTGACACCGCGGAAAAAAACATCATGTAAGAAAAACATGAAAACATATTTTTTTTTAAATCAATAAACTATTTTTCCAATAAGCTATTGTATTATTTACATCGAGTTCATTGTTAAATTATGTAAAATAAATGAATTCTTCGATTGTGTTAGTATTTACTTAACTTCCGCGTCACCTTGTCTAGTTTAACCTTTTAACTTTAAAATGTCTTTAAAAAAAAAGATAGATTTTATTTGTGTGTGTCTGTTATTTCTATCCAGCCATTACTAAACTAGGATAAAATAAAACATCCTGCCACGAAGGAATAATGTAGCTCTGTGCAAGTGAAATAATTTTTCAATCGAGCGGTTTCGGAGCTTATTTAACACATACAAACACATTTTTTTTATTGAGAAGCATAGATTTGTCTTATAGACGAACATATTCTAACAGTTATACAAAAATCAAGTTCTGTATTATAAACCTAATTGTTAGATGTTAGAATGATTCGAGACTATGTAGATGAGAATACAGATTTTTTTTTAATTCTTAACATTTAAACTGCATCGCCTTTGAAATCACCAAGTTGAAAACAGTGCGTCCTAAAGTCAATGGGGCCGTATTATGATCTCTTATTTCCAGACAGTTTACACCGTGAATTTAACTGACTAACTAGCCATGGCAAATTATTATGGTATAACATGAAATTGCCAGTCAATTCAGGGCGTAAACTGTCTGGAAATAAGAGGTCATAATACCTACGATCCCTGTTCGATGTAATGAAAGGCGCTGATCTACAAAGCATATAATATTTATATGACTCTCATATACGACTATGGGAACTATTGTTCAGGATTATCAGAATATCGCGTGAGGGAACCATAAGCTTGTTGTTTCTGGCCATTTTTACGATCAGCATGAATTAGTCGTTTCGTAATTCATCTTATAAGATTCCGTGTTTTTCTTCAGCACAGATTACTAAATGGTAACTAGGTACGTAAATAAGAGGTTGCTCAAAGAGTAATCCAATTGTATCTGCTATTTTTATAACAATTGGCAAGAGCATGCAAAATTTAAAATCAAATATTATAAGCAAGACAAATATAGCTGTCTATGAATAAACTACGACAACCAAATCAAAACGTCCAACATGAAACAAGAATGATAAAAATATGAAAAAAAAATGACGATTCTGAAGACGAACAGGTTATAGTTTTTAATAAGGTTAAATAATGTCACAGGAAAAATTGCAAAACCTTTCGGATATTTTAAAAACGATTCTTCGTTATTTATGTAAATTCGTACAATATGGCGTGGTATTTATTGCGTCGTTATTCCGTACATAGGAGCGATTGACAGAAAAAAGAGCGTAGTGCCGAGCACACGTGTCAGAAGTGAAACTTCTTTGAAAAGATTACAAACATACTAAAATCGTCGCCTTACTCCATGACATGACGCGACCTTGAAATTTTCGAATTTTCTCAACGCGTCTAAAGAAGTTTCACTTCAAAGTGACCCCACGTGCGTCGTTTGCGCAGCGTATCTCATAAATAATTAATTAATTATTGTCGAATAGCGGCCTACAGTGGGAGACGATAGCAGACGATCGCCAAGAGTACATTGATCTTGTGCCCATAATGTATTGGTGATATCGTCCATTGGAAGCTGAGCGATAAGCGATACGCCTAAGTCAAAGTTCTTGAACCTGTCATTATATTACGCTTAGCTCAGTATGTGTTTCATGATTCAGATTTTGAAATGAGATTGTGAAAAAAAAGTAATTGTAGCACGTTATATATTTTGTTATACTTTAACGTGATCACAACACAAATAATCGATGTAAATTAGGCCGTCAATAAGCCACGGAGTGACTATAAATGCGACATAGCTTCACTTCTTCATAGCTTGAAGGAATCATAATATCAGTCAATATGGCTAAATAAACAATACGTAAAATAAGGTGAACAACCGAAATTGCAACATGAAGTTCAAGCTAATTCACACTTCAAAAACAATAAATAAATTTATTGCAAAAGCAAGTCGAAGTAGCACTATGCTGCTAATAAAGTTTTTGTCTACTTTATTATTTTAATAACAAAGCCTTACTCGATTTGGGTCTTAAAATTATCGTTAATTATTATCAGTGTGAGTGCGTTTAACATTTATATGTCATAGGCATCAGAAGGTGCTTTAATCCTTGGCGAATATTCTGCGACTGTTATCTCCATAAACTATATTCCCAATTAGCATATCTACAAGTGGTGTACAAGTCTGTATTTCGCAGACGGTGACTAATACAGAATCGTGCAATCCTACGCAGCATCTTGACTCTCGAGCGACTCCTCACAATTGCTTTGTTTATAGTTAAGTGTATTTAAATTAGTATTTCTTATTTTTAACCGGTATTTTTTTATTTTGATTATCCGTAGATATTTTATACTGGTTTTTGAAAGTGAAATCTCTTTTATGCTCATTTAAAAACACATTTATTTGTCACTTGTAAATAAAATAATAATTTTTCACTTTGACAAGGTTGGTGTTTATCACCATCATATTCGTTATGCTCAAGGATCTAGTTTGGGCACAGATTAGATGGTTTGGGCTCAGTTGGCCCAACAAATTATACAGAACTTTATATTGATTCGGAAAAAACTTTCTCATCTCAAAAAGTAAAAAAAAAAAACATCAACAATAAGTATGTCATCCAAATTACTTTGCTACCACTTTTCAACTGCCGTGATAGTGAAAGTTTATTCAAAATCGGTTCACGAGTTAAAAAAACGACAAAAACAAAACAAAACTTGTTTTTTGAAGTGAAACTTCTTGAGGAGCTTTGAGAGTAAAATTTCAAGGTCGCGTCATCGCAATACCGTCACGTCATGAAGTAAGGCGACGATTCTGGTATCTTTGCATCTTGCCAACGAAGTATCACTTCTGACACGTGTGCTCGGCAGTCGGCACACACGATTTTTTTTTCTTTGCATTGAAGATCGTGAATTTACATATTATTTTATATAAAGTCAATGTTTAAGAACAGCAATTTGTTTGGCAACAGCAACTTGTTTGATGTTTAATAAATAATAAATATTAAATACGCATTTGGATTTCAACGCCTTATCTATTATTCCCTTTGTAACGAGGCTATACTTTTATTACCTAAGGGCAAAGAATATGTAGTATTTAGTATCTAAGGAAAACATTGAAAATCAATGCTACATATATGTATTTCAGTTTTCACGCGCTCTCGGTTTCACCTTATGTAAAAACTACGCACAATAACTTACACATTTTTAACCCTTTTTTAATGTTAAATAATTATAACGGATTTAAAACGAGATTTATTCTTTACAATTACTTATGTATTTACATGTATTCATTTGTAGTAAGTAGTAAATGTTTGACCACGAGACTTCGACTATCTATGTACATTATAAATTGCATCCATATCGGTGACATGTTTTCGTCATGAAAGCGTAACAGACATACAAAGTTTCGCATTTATTATATTACTAGCTTCCGCCCGCGACTCCGTCCGCGCAGATGTCGGTCTTCGCGTGGATGGTCTCCATTTTGAGTAACTCTGACAATGACATCTTAGAGCGTATACGCACTATGCGGGTAGCCGCATTGCGGGTAGCCGTCCGGCTGACCGCAAGCACAATTATGTACGTAATATTCATTTCTATGCGCACTGTGCGGTCTGCGGTAGCCGCATCGCAGTGCGCATAGAAATGAATATTACGTACATAATTGTGCTTGCGGTCAGCCGGACGGCTACCCGCAATGCGGCTACCCGCATAGTGCGTATACGCTCTTATATGTAAATATCTATTGGACCCAAATACGGCTAGGCCTATAATAATACGCAACGTGTGTTCGCGGTTCTACAGAACAATGTCTATGGATAAAACTGAAAAATTAAGATTATTTTTTTTTCTACGTATTTTTCCAGAATAAAAAGTATCCTATTTTACGCCCAGGATAATAAGGTATAATTATACCAAGTTTCATCGAAATCGAACCGTTAGTTTTCACGTGATGTCTTCACATACAGACAGACAGACAGACAAAAAAATTTTTAACCACATATTTGGGTTTGGTATCGATCCAGTAACACCCCCTGCTATTTATTTTTTCAATATTTTCAATGTACAGAATTGACCCTTCTACAGATTTATTATACAGGGTGTACCAAAAAGTAGTGATGAACGGAAGCTGAGAGGTAGAGGACCTAGAGGGCTATCCGAATCACCCCCATGTATGTTATGCGATTTTTCGTATTTTCGGAGTTATGACGATTTTTTCAATTTTTCACCTATCGCCGAGTACGATGATATTTTCACTCATGCTGACGTCAATGATTGCGGAAGATGCTTGATTTTTTTTGTGTGCTAAGCTGAAAGATAGGCCAATTCAGTATGGTAACATTTACTATCGTTAGATCTTTGAATGGAATAAAAAAAAGAATTAAATGGCAAGAAAGATAAAATTACCCAGTATGTTCACCACTTCAAGGGCCCGTAAAAAAACAAAATCACATAAAAAAAGTTTTCCGTTTGACTCTTAAAAACTTGCTCTATCTATCAGATAGCTACCCTGAAAATTTCATTTTATTATTCAGAAGGCTTCAATCGAAAAATTTAAATCTAAATGTGGTAAGTGCAAAAATTGAATTAACATGATGATCATTAAAACCAATAAATAGGTGTTTAATTACCAGAAATTTTTAAAATAACCCCGCTGTTGCTCAATGCAAGTGCGACATCACCGTAAAAAGTTGTCTTTTAAATGTCTGAATGCCTTTTTATCATTTTTAATGGTTTCTTCTGCTACTATGAATTTCCGGGTTATTTCGTCCAAATTGTGGCAGTCTCTCGTCTTTGTAGTATCCCCACGGAAAAAAATCAATAGGGTTTATGTCCGGGGACCGCGCAGGCCAGGCTAAAGGGCAAAGATACCCTGAAAGATGGATTGGTCGTTGCAGCCTGCGCATGCGCCGGTGACGCCTGCCTTAAAGCCTGGCCTCCACGGTCCCTCGACCTAAACCCCATTGATTTGTTTCAATGGGAATATTAAAAAGACCTCGGCTACATGAGAGAATGCCACAATTTGGACGAAATAACCCGGAAATTCATAGTAGCAGAAGAATCCATTAAAAATGATAAAAGGGCATTCAGGCATTTAAAAGACAACTTTTTACGGTGATGTCGCACTTGCATTGAGCAACAGCGGGGTTATTTTAAAAATTTCTGGTAATTAAACACCTATTTATTGGTTTTAATGATCATCATGTTAATTCAATTTTTGCACTTACCACATTTAGATTTAAATTTTTCGATTGAAGCCTTCTGAATAATAAAATGAAATTTTCAGGGTAGCTATCTGATAGATAGAGCAAGTTTTTAAAATTCAAACGGAAAACTTTTTTTATGTGATTTTATTTTTTTACGGGCCCTTGAAGTGGTGAACATACTGGGTAATTTTATCTTTCTTGCCATTTAATTCTTTTTTTTATTCCATTCAAAGATCTAACGATAGTAAATGTTACCATACTGAATTGGCCTATCTTTCAGCTTAGCACACAAAAAAAATCAAGCATCTTCCGCAATCATTGACATCAGCATGAGTGAAAATATCATCGTACTCGGCGATAGGTGAAAAATTGAAAAAATCGTCATAACTCCGAAAATACGAAAAATCGCATAACATACATGGGGGTGATTCGGATAGCCCTCTAGGTCCTCTACCTCTCAGCTTCCGTTCATCACTACTTTTTGGTACACCCTGTATGTAAGTACCTATAGATAGATTAGCTGGATGATTTTATTTATGGTA
This sequence comes from Colias eurytheme, assembly GCF_061535395.1. Lineage (NCBI taxonomy): Eukaryota > Metazoa > Arthropoda > Insecta > Lepidoptera > Pieridae > Colias > Colias eurytheme. Next base: position 9,089,259 of record NC_142997.1, on the reverse strand, counting down.
CAAATTTTAATAATTATGATGCTTTCAGACAGCCTTGGGCGTCTGAGTAAGGAATCCACGACCTATGTTCACATTTATTACATTTTCTTTCTTCTCTCTTGTACAATCTAATTAATATATTATTTTATTCCTTTTGTATTGTCATGTTATCACGTAGCCCTGAAGCTATAAGGCCACTAATTTGGAGAATATCGTTTGTTTTTCCCTTGGTTTTTCCTATTAGACATTGCGATGTTCATTTTGATTAAAAACAAATAGCAACGAAAAATAATAATACTTGTAGCATTATAATTGCTTGTCTGATTAGCTTTATATTATTGTTATACAATATATAGTGTTGGGAAGTGATAAAAATACATATATATATATATATATATATATATATAAGGGATAAAAATACAGTATTTCACATGTTTATTTTATCACATGCTGCAACTACAACAATTAAATTATTTTATCGTTAATTACAATTATAAAACATAAATATGAATTTAAAATTCGTATTTAAATTCGTGCGTGGTTTTAACGAAGTAGCAAATTATAAATTAGTTTTACTCTAACAGTGCATTTACTTCAAACGAGCGAATGCTCAGTCTCACTAACCCCACTATGTCAAATTCTTTTAGTGTAAACAGGCGTAGAGCATTATTGCGTTGTTCTTAGTGCGTTAAAAGATTCTATGCAATGTTCTAATACTGAACAACACTGAATACGAGTTTTCGTTAACACTAAAAGATCACGAAAGAATGCTCTTGCAGTTATAGCTCTAGCTCTATGTTCGTTTGATGCAAATGCATCATAATAGAGTGAGTGACCTTTGAGATCTATTTATAACCATTTATTAACAGTATCAATAATTATTCTAGGACCTAGATCATTAAATACAATGTATTTGTATAATTTCTATCTTTTTATCAACGGCACGTGTATTTTTTTGCAAAAAGTAATTTATTGTAACCTTTAGCTTTGCATCCATTTGCATTGTAATAATCTATAAAGTAAGTATAAATTAATATTCATGATATTTTATACAATATAATGTAGTCACAAATTAATGAAAGTTTGTGTCTTAACCGAGTTACTAGAAAAACAACATGGTATCGTATTGAATATAGTTAGTTAGAGCATATAAGTTTCAAATCTGCAAAGTTATAAATATAATACAAAATTCTTAAAAAAAGTAGATTTAAATAAAAATAACTATACTAAATGAATTTGAACAGCGATATCTTAATTAGCATTCTCAAATATCGATTATCCTAATTGACTGAAAGATTAACCTAATTATTAAGATGGCAGATATTTTACCCATTAATCTAAAGCAGAATCTAAATCTTAATCAGATTAATTTTATTAAAAATAATATGTTTTTTACCTCATTCTATTCATTTAAAATAACTTTTTCCTTTTTGTAACTGATCTTTGTCGCCCATCCATGTAGTGTATAACTTTTAATTCGTTTTTTTTAGAAAATTTTCAGTGATATTTAAATTCGTTAATATTCAAAAGTTCGTAAGAGTTAACGAGACATGCTATCGCGACATCTTGCTGATCCCCTCTCCCCCTTTTGAAGACAATACGTTAGTTTACTATTACGCTATTGCATAGCTTTTATCTCAGACTTTGAGCGTAGCGACCGAATGTAAAAATTCCGTAACGAAAAAACCTAACACCCCCCACTCAATGGTTATCCAATTATAGTTATCAGTTAAAATCTACTACGCTAATCGATTGTACGCAATTAAAAGTTCATAAAGTTAACAAATTGCTTTAGATATAAATTAGAGCAGGCTCCAAGGAGATGTTCGTTTGCAAAAATAGCGGACCTAAATCTGACTTCTGATATATATTGTATAGATCCCAGACATCCTATAGACAGATGTTGCCAACCAGTTTTGTGGTCCCCCTCCCCCCAACCCGGTAATTAAATATGGCATACAAAGAAAAAAATAAAAATTTCCAAAACATGCCGTGTGGGGTATCAAATGAAAGAGCTTATTGAGTAGATCACGAATATATAGCATACTATAACATTTCTTACACTTTCTCTAAGATTTTTTAGAAAATTTACGAAAATGCTCCATTTTTGAGTTAACTTTAAACCACTATAGATTGAAAACTCATGAATATATTTTTTAAATTATTATTTTAAATAATTAACAATAGTCCATTGTTTACGATTCAATAGTTCGTAATATATGTGGTGGATTTGATGACCCCACAAAATGTTTTAAATTGCAAGGCGCAACTTTCACTGAAGTTACCGATTTGAAATCACACAGAGGCTGATTCAAGAATGTTCTGCCATATTTTTCATTCTGTCAAACACAACGACAGTGCAGAGATAATTATTCTAAGCCCTGACACCGATATTTTTGTATTAGGCCTTTATTTCTGGCATAAACTTGAAAATATACTCGCCATCTTTGAATGCTCCCCCCACTCCCCCATGCAACTATTTCACTGTACGAACTATTGAATCGTAAACAATGGACTATTGTTAATTATTTAAAATAATAATTTCAAAAATATATTCATGAGTTTTCAATCTATAGTGGTTTAAAGTTAACTCAAAAATGGAGCATTTTCGTAAATTTTCTAAAAAATCTTAGAGAAAGTGTAAGAAATGTTATAGTATGCTATATATTCGTGATCTACTCAATAAGCTCTTTCATTTGATACCCCACACGGCATGTTTTGGAAATTTTTATTTTTTTCTTTGTATGCCATATTTAATTACCGGGGTGGGGGGAGGGGGACCACAAAACTGGTTGGCAACATCTGTCTATAGGATGTCTGGGATCTATACAATATATATCAGAAGTCAGATTTAGGTCCGCTATTTTTGCAAACGAAACTCCACTGAGAGTCCGGTCTAAATGCTGATACCAGTTATTAATATATTATTATAACAATTTAATTAGTCAGAAGGCCACAAGGCACAATTAAATTGTGCCACTCAAAAACTGAAAAAATGATATTTATTGACTGCTGGCTACAAAATCAACAGCACCGATTTTTAATAAAATTCGAAATGTCAAAAAGGTGATTATTTTTACTCATTATCGCTCAGACGAAAACTAGGGAATAAAAAATGATAATATATAAGAAAACATGACACACAAATCTGTTTTTTTTTTCAAAAGATCTATTCTTTTTAACACCACCTAAACCACATACCTGGTAAAACTAAGTCGGTTGGACGCCAGTATCTCCGGCAGCGTGCCCCACAGGGTCTGGTGCAGCGCCCTCACCGGCGCACCCCACCAGCTCGCGTGCCAATACCGCACTGTGGACGACACGCAGCAGTTCACACCTGGAGGAGAGAGGTTACAGAACATTCTGGAATACTAGTTTGGAAGACTAGGCGATAGTTCATAAAGCCATTCAGATGTGAACGATGGAATAGTACCTACTAAATACCATAATAATTTACCATTTAGATTTTAGATAAATACTCAAATCTCAGGAAAAACAGATTGAATATGTACGTAGTTTGAAATATAAGACACGCACAGACAGCTTCAAAACAATTGTTCTTTTACTGCTCTTTTCAATTTATTTTCTTAAACTCTCCAGAATTCCTATAGGTTCTTTACTATACTCACCAACACAGATGACAAAAGAAATGCTTTTAATATGCCTATCTACGTGTTGATGGTGGACTAAAACAGATCTCTTCAATAGTTATACTTCTAGTTATACTTCATACCTAACCATCACTAAAACTTATTTTAAAACCTCTGACTCTCCCAGGTTCAAGACCTAACACGCATATCTCTTTAAGGCACCAAAAATCCTTAAAATCAGTACCAACACTACATTCCTTTATCCCACATTCCCAACTGACCCCTCAGGTTCAAGACTACCCGCCCTTGACGAGCCGTTACTCAACAATGGAGTATAAAAAGAAAACAGTTCTCACGCCAAGTCCCGAGAGTGCCATTCGTTGCACAACCCGGCTCGTGATTGCACACGTGTTGCAAGTAGGTGTAATATTGTATTTAGAAGCCAATTTTATTCATTTTTTTGGCTTAGCAGGAAAGAAAGAAAAGTACGCAAGTACGCACGCTATGTATTTAGCAGTACAATATGCGTGACACAAACTTATTTCGAAACAAAATAATAATAGTTAAAAAAAACTAAAAAACACGCTTTTTATAGAAAACCGAACTAAAAAATAGAAAATTTTTATCAAATTAGTGTATTGTCATCGGTCCTCAATAAATCTACAAAGTTTGAAGGAAATCTGGCCGTTTAAAGTGGGTCAAAATCGTGCCCAAAGAAGTCGGTTACAAACATACAGGTGAAGCTAATATAAAGCGTGTAATAAAAATTAAAACAGAGATGCAGTAATTTTTTTGACAAAATACGAAACTGCCTATCTTACAAGTATCAGAAGTAGATCAAATTTAAACAGGACCACATGGAAGGCACTAGCTTTCAAATATAAAGCTCATCATCCAAATTACATAACAATAACAAAAAAAGGATAAGTACCTATAGTCGAATGAAGACCCTCTTCTTATTTAAAAAGTCGATTGATAAGAAACAGAAATGCAAACATAATGCATTTTAATATTTATAATAAACTAGCTTTCTACCAGCAGCTTCGCCCGCGCTGTCAAAGAAAACCCCGCATAGTTCCCGTTCCCGTGGGATTTCCAGGATAAAACCTTTCCTATTTCCCGGGATAAAAAGAAGCCTATGTCCTTTCTCGGATATCAAAATATCTCTATACCAAATTTCATGCAAATTGGTTCAGTAGTTAAGGCGTGATTGAGTAACAGACAGACAGACAGAGTTACTTTCGCATTTATAATATTAGTATGGATAAGGATAAAATTGGATGCCAATAACATATCAGAATAATGCTTTAAATTTTTTATTTATTTATTTATTTATTTTTACATACATAGATTCCTTACAGCTATTTGTATTACAATATTTATAATTAAAAAATATTAATATATTAATAATTATATTAATTTTTTTATTTATATTAAATTTTTTAGCTAGCACTAATGGAATGTGTGATTTATTATACTACAGATAGGTGTAATCCATACTAATATTATAAATGCGAAAGTAACTCTATCTGTCTGTCTGTTACTCAATCACGCCTAAACTACTGAACCAATTTTCATGAAATATGGTATGGACATATTTTGATACCCGAGAAAGGACATACGGACGGACTAATTTTTATCCCGGGAAAATGACGCAATCCACGGGAACGGGAACTATGCGGGTTTTTCTTTGACTGCGCGGGCGAAGCCGCGGGCGGAAACCTAGTAAAATATAATTTTATTTCCTAATTTATCATTTATCATAGTAGGGGAGCCCAGGATGCTAAATGTGGATTTACTCGAGCGTCACGGGAACCTATTAGAATTGGTAGATTAGACCATAGCGAGAAAAAAAGGTCCTATGTATAATGTTTTCACTTTTAGCGGTGGGGAAGGGTTTTTTGATTTTTTTTAATTTAAAAAAGAAAAAAATTGGCTTGGAAATACTCAAGCGCGTTAGATATTGATATTTTGCATGCTCCAGGACGTCACTGAAAAAAAGTATACGTTAATCTGACGATTTAAGTGGCGATTTAATCGCTATGAAGAAAGGGTAAAAAATTAAAGTAATATTATTCGAGCGCGTCAGATTAATATATGGGGGGGTTAATTACAATATAAGAAGTCCCCATTTCGCTAATCTGACGATTCGAGCTCAACCTTAGGGAATTATGGATTATTCAAATTTTCCAGCGGGGCCCCTGAGCGCACCCACCAACCATAACTGCTCATATTGACTAGAGGTACTAATGAATAGCTAAGGTACCGTCCCTTATAGTAATCTGACGCGCTCGAGTAAATCCCAAAATCCCCTCTTGGGCTCCCCTACTATCACAATGATATATGTATATTTAACTAATGCCAATTATGTCACACTGCAAAGGACAAATAAATGCTCGGCAATGGACAAAACATTTTATAAATTTATAGTGATAAAAAATGTATTTATTATACTGTTTGTATCCCAAATAAATGATAAATACGTACTACATACTATACACAACTTGAACTTCGACGTTACGTACGTTACTATGTTCATAATTTTGATACAGATTACTAAATTTTGATAATTTATAATCTGAATAAATTTGATACTAGTCTAGCATCTGTGAGAAATCTCGTTCTCACCCGATGACTCTTATTTACCATACAATATGCATTAAATAAATTATCCTTAGTCGCAGAAAAACTAATGCATAATAACATGGTGCATATGTCCTTCAAGAGTCCCAAGAGAGAGATTTCCCAAAACACTATACTCAATTCGATTTAATTATTCATTCCTTAAGTGTTTTGTATTTTAGGTGGTTCAGGCATTTAAAAGCGAGTTAATAATCATTACCTGCAATGTACCGGCATAACGACATAACCAATTGTCGAATATTTATGAGAAATAACAACTTGGGAATTTTAAACCTTATCGTGATGTATGGAAGTTCAATTTTCGAAAGCCTTCGCTTGGACGTTGTGAATATCTTCAAAATACTTACGATTTTGATCTTTATCCGCATACATAATAATACCATTTTTCACTCAAAACTTAATTGTATGGATACCATAACAAAGCAGAGCTCAAACGATTCTGAACCTTACAACAATAACGTCAAAGTTCACTTTCCAACTTTCAAACCAAAATGACACATGCACCAAGGCATCGAATAATGTAGGATTGTCGACCTTACCACCATATCCTATAGGTTCATTCTCCAGCAGCTTGAAGGTGAACGGTATGTGTACCCTCTGCATGAGAAGCCTCGGCGGCTGCATCGCCCGCGGCCACGTCTCCTCTCTCCCCTCCCCTACTATTCCTATGACCTCCATGTTTCTGGAACAATCGAGAAGGTAATCATAAGATTGAATGGTGAGTGGAATGGATGGTAGGCACAGACTTGTATCAAGTATAAGGTAGCCGTTCACCCTAGGTCTGCCTAAAAAACATTCGGTCTATTTCATGCAATAATGAAATAATCGAGCTGTCTACTATCGAAAGAATTTTCAAAATTGTATTACCCAAATAACCATAAAAATGTCCTCTCTAGAATTAGTGTACGTTGTCATTTGGTTTAAATCACAGATAATATATAGGTACTTAAATATCTTTCTAAGATTCCTAATTCTTATATCTTTCGAAATGAATAGCATCATCATAAATAACTTTATCTAGAAGTATGATCAGTATAGCGGAGCACATTTGGTAAAATTCCTGGCAAATGTATTTGATCCCTACATCGACCAAACCCTACATTATAAGATGTATTTTATTTTGTCTTGATGAAAAACCTGATTTTATTGAACTGTATTATATAATCAGCTATTCTTGGGTTCATTTAATTATGCATTCATTATCACTGCACTGGTCATTGCTTACTTATAACTTATAAGGTTAGGCTTCTGCCTTTCTTGTAATGTTGCCTTTCTCAAATTCCTAATCTGCACTTTGTTTTATCATATAAAACTTTTAACACGCGAATAGACGAAGCAGTTAAAATTGTTTGTTGGTTCGTTTTTTTGTTGTAATTGAAGATTGGTTTGAAGTAGTTGCACGTACATACTCTCTGATGTTTATAAACACCACCTTGTTTATAAACAACTGTGGAAGGAAACATTTTATTCAGGTTACTCGTAAGTGCAACCTCGGGTAGACGTTCATAAACTCATATTTATTATTCAGTAAAGTGTGCGAGGCTTGAGCTTTTTATGATGGACGAAAGACAGAAGCTATTCGTCGTTTCCCTTTAGTCTCCTTTCTTTAACCGACTTCAAAAAAAGGAGGTGGTTATCAATTCAGCCGGTATAATTTTTTTTTAGAACGATCAATTATGTCATGTGACATGTCGTACTCAAAATTCGTTCTTATTAGCAATTGGGAATTTGAATAGTCATTTTTTTTATTTAAACTACGGATTCTTAATATGTAGTATGTACTACTTCGAACAAGTAGAATCTATGAGGAATTCGATAGTTACTATATCATGTTTTATTTACATATTTCTTATAACACGAATGAATATACCTATTCGTATTATACCAATCTAGATCCTAGATACTAATCCTGACTAAATGTCAATTCAGACGGTTGGTTATGATTCCGGGTGAACGCTTTAGTTGGCCTTAGTTAAAGTTCCGTGTGAATCGATAACTTACTTATAATGCTAGATTAACAATGCTTAAGTTTAAGTACTAGTATAGTATTATAGTACATGTGGTTTAAGTAAACACGTTCTTTGCGTGTACTAACGATTGACATTTATAAATGAAGTATAGACAAAAATACAGTTTAAGATTAGGGTTGCCAAACATTTATATGAGGGATTGGGTTATTTTTTTTTACAAACGCAGTTTTGTAAACTTCCAAAAGAAGAATACAAACGCAGTTTAGTAAACTCCCAAAAGAAGAATAACTAAATAAGGAAGACGTTGTTATAAGTTTGTAAATATTACTTTAAAAACTAAGGCAAATATTTTTCTTACTTATGCTGATTGAAATACGCAGAATATATTTCTTTGTTACCTACTTTGCAGATAATATTGTATAGAGCTGGTTTAAAAGTTAATACATTTTGATGGGCGAGTATCAATATCGATTGAAAGGCAGAACGGATGTGAATAATGAGCATAAATATAAATGAAATGATTCGATTAGTTTTATGGTTAGTGACCCTATTATATGAGAGGATATAGATACCCTATTGCATGGGTTGTCGTCTGGAAAAATATCGTGTTCAACATTATTCTTATATGTCTATTATGTGTGTGCAAAATTACACGTGGCATACCGCATACGTATAGTATAAATGTTTGTATTGGCCGGACATCGGTCGGTTAGCAAAACTACGAACTAATGTCCGTAGTGTAGTTTTGACCAATGGGCAGCAGCAGTATATACTTAATTAATAATTAATAATTCTGCCAATATGAAATACAAACTGGCAACCCTAAATTAGATATCTTTGCAGACGCCTATTGCATTGAGTTTCGAATGAGCCCTATTAAAGCAGACACAAGGTGCGTCTCTTTAAATGGCATTAGTGTTAAATTACGTGTATAGGCACACGAAAATAAACTCAAGATTTCTCTAGTAAATGTAGGAATGTTGGATTTACTTTTAGGACAAAGATTAAAATTAGTAACTAGATCATTTAAAAAATATAAAAATAGACACATATACTCTTTATTTGCTTAATCTTATTATCCCTCTAAAGGTGAAACCTTTGCATATAACTTTCTACATTTAACGCATGTCTATAGATATAAAGGTGTACCGCGCAAACTTCTTTTTGTAAAGTAGGTGAGAGGCTTCACTTCACAGTCTTAATATCGCAAGCATAAACACTGTAGTGCAGATTGCGGGGTACTCCGTCGTGTCGTGAAATTAACGAGAAATCCCAGAGGTCATCTTTGTTACGACTAACCTAAATTTAGACTTGTGAAATGTACCAAATGGAGCTGTGGAATTTTATCTGTGCTTTGAGATATATCTACGGGCTGCTGATATGGGCAGTGTGAACTTTGCACCCGAATTAAAAAAAAAACACAACATTTTTTGTGTTCAATTGAAAGATTTCGAAATGTAGTAGTAGTAAGTAGTGAACTTATTTTTTTTGTAGTTGTGCCAATTTTTTATAGGCACCAAAAAAAAAGTTTTCCCCCGAAATTACAAAAAATATTTTTGTCCGGTTATTTCTTATTGAACACAAAAAATTTGATTTTTGTTTCCAATTTCACATAACTAGCCGCTGATATGCTTATCCCGTACACTCTTCTGTGTCATAGTTTGATACTGATAACAAACCAGTTAGGACTCTTGACTAATTTATTTGTTGTCAAAGTGATAGAGGGCTTAGAAGTAATTTAAGTGTTTGTAGTGCGAGTTAAATATCTCAAGCCACATGGAACTTTCCACCTCCTAATTCGTCCCTTTATCATTTTGTTTATGGCCATGCGTCAGACGGTAGGGAATGTTCCTATACTAAGGTCCATTTTTAAAGGTTTAGAAGTTTTGATGATAAAACGGAGCTTACTTTTTGTTATTTTTTTTTTAATTTTCGCAAAAACCTAATAAAGATTTGTTATGTAATTTATAACACAAAAGTGTTAAATTATAATGACATAAATAAAATGGTGATATATGTATGTACATATCACTACAAATAATAAATTCAATTTAATTTTTTTTTTATTTACTTACAGTTAAAAAATCGACACTTCTAACAAAAGAGCATCCAAATCAGTTCAGCGATTTAGACGCCAAAAGCCGAACGGAAATACTTTCGCATTTATACATATTACTAGCGACCCGCCCCGGCTTCGCACGGGTGCAATGCTGATACTAAAATAATACACTACAGAAAAATTGTGAACGTTGTATAGGTATAAAAATATAGCGGCCCGCTCCGGCATCGCACGGGTATAAAATACATAGCCGGGCGGCCGCAAACGCTACGTCCCGCAATTTTTAAATCTGTAATATCTTCGAAAATATTCACTTAAATCATACGGTGTAAAGGGCCATATAGATCTATATTAAATGAACAATGTATCCATGGTATTTAATTGGTTAAGGATTAATGCTGTATTGGTTAAAATCGCTTCGAAAATTAGCCATTATTTGTCGTAAAAAGTAAATGACAAAAAAAAGTTATTGTGGGTTATCCATAAGAGATAGACATATACCATCGCGGACTTTTCTGTAGACCTTTTCAATGTGTATAATACTTAGTACATTATTTTGATAAAACTCGTAGGGTTCAGCCTGCGTTTGCAATGTAAGCGGAATAAATGTAATTTTTTACGACATCACATTAGAAACCTCAAAAATAACAGTACTTCTCCACTACTTAATGGATCTTATTATACATATAAACCTTCCTCTTGAATCACTCTATCTATTAAAAAAAACCGCATCAAAATCCGTTGCGTAGTTTCAAAGATTTAAGCGTACAAAGGGACATAGGGACATAGGGACATAGGGACAGGGAAAGCGACTTTGTTTTATACTATGTAGTGATGAGAAATTAATGAACTTAGGAATAATAATTTAAAAAATATAGGTATAAATTGTGAATAATTGCCTTGAAAAAGGTGTACTATTGTCACACTATTGTTCAGAAATGTTAAATGCACAGGTTGAATGCATTTAAACACCGTAAAGACAGATGAACATTTAAAAGCCGCGTATCAAAACATTTAGAATTTACAGTAACTAGATAAGAAAACAACACAAACACGGACGATTATAATGGTGAATTGAAACTGTGTAAATAACTTTTATATTGCATAGCTTCTATCGCGGGCCTTGAGCGCGGGGACCGAATCCAGAAATTCAGTAACGAAAAACCTCACGCTCCCCACTCCGACGGGCGCGGAGGTGTGGCTTGAAGGCATAGCATGCAATAAGCTTTACCGCGGCAGTCCCCGAGTGCTACACGTCTTTTTTATTTATTCCAAGCATCGAGATAGTATGTAGTAGTACATATATCTCGATGATTCCAAGAGGAAAATTTATTGACCTTCCCAGCGAGTCCAAAATTGAAATGGAAATACAGAACAGATTTTGAAATATGACAACCACGGTACCGATTTGCAAGAAAAGTTCAAGATATTTTGGACAAAGTATATACGATAGTTTTTATCCCGTTAATCGCACAATGAATGGACGATCTCTATCTAGAAGTAATAAGCAATAAATAACTTATAATACCTTCTCGCAGTAGCCCCCAGAAGTCTATCATGGCCGAATTTAGTGAGGGGGAAATATTTAGTATTTACTTTTGTTTGATTTTACGTGAATATTTACACAAGCTGTGCCCTGCGGTTTTACAAAAAGTGCCTCGCTTCTATTGGCGTGTTGATACATATAATATAACTTAGTCTTTCTCGATAAATGGACTAACTAAAACTAAAAAAAAAAAATTCAAATCGTACCCGTTCTTCCTGAGATAAACTCGTTCAATCAAACAAACAAACTCTTCAATAATATAAATTTAGGAAATTAAAGTGTTCGTAACGTCGCGTCGGGTTAAATAACGAATTATCGCGTTAAATATCCGGTAAATAATTTGTAAATGGAAAAATATTTTTTTATTCGTATAACCACAGGCTAGCGTCAAGTTCAACAAGTGAAGGTACGCAATAGGGTGTCAAGGATGCAAACGGCGAAACACCGGTTGATGCTGTTTCGCAACTGTGATTGTGGAATATTTGGAATAGCGCGCCGGGTATTATAAATCTTGTACTATGTGTAAATCTGTATGATCTTGTTGGGCTGAATTTTACGCGTTTTTAATGATTAGAATTTTGGTTGAAAATAGCGGTACCTACCTATTAAAATATTTTTTATTGACTCCCATTTTTTTGTATTTTATTTCATAATCATTAATTTTAAGGAGGTGAAATAGAAGTTATGTTTATTTAAAACATACACTTTTACACATTAATTAAATATACGCAAAGCAAGAAAATCCACGGGTGAACACTAGTGCGCCACAAACAAAAGAGCATCTAAAAACTCAACCTGTCATACCAACAACAGAAAGTACCTTTACATTTATGGAAAGTTGGTTAAAAACAAAAGGCATCTTAAACACAACCACAAGGCATTGACCTGTCTCTACAATTGGACATGCATATCATATTATAAGTGACGGTAGCAAATTACTATGAACTAAAATTTACACAATATTTGAGAAGTGTGAATTTGCTAATAGTATTACAAACCTATATGAGAAAGTGGTCAGATTTTGTTACCATTTATTATTACGGTATATATATATTTATTATTTCACTCAAAAAGTATTAAACCATTTAAAATAATTAACATTAGAGTTATGTTTACTGCATTATTAAAGGACAACTAACTTGTCTTGTATATAAAGAAGAAAGTAACATTAACTTTAAATGTAAACAGATTTTTAATCATGTTATGCATTAATCAAAATTATTTATTAATTATGTTTATTTTAAGTTTTAACTAATGATGATATTTTTCTTAATCTATACTATAATATTTATATATAGCTAAAGAGTTTGTTTGTTTGAAAACGCTAATCTCAGGAACTACTGGTACAATTTGAAAAATTATTTCGGTGTTAGATACTTAGTCCATTCATTGAGGAAGGCTATATAATATCATCACGCTAAGACCAACAGGAGTGGAGCAATGCCGGTAAAACCGCGGGGCACAGCTAGTCCTGTATATAATTCTTGTGTCACATTGCTAATTGCCATATTGATCAGAACAGGCTTCTAGGACTTAAAAATTTTCTAGGAATAATATTTATTCAGTAAATCTGAGAATCCGTTTTAATGCATTTATATGTGTTAAGGATATCATGACAGAAATATGTTTGCGAGGTCAACTACCTAGTCATTTTAAATAAAATTTTAGAATATGTATTCTCATTAAAATTTCTTCATTTACAATGATAAAAGCATTTATAATTGTAAATGTAAATTATTAAGATATGGGTTTAAATGAAAACAGCGATTACTTAAACTGATTTTATATTGTATCCAGAAGCACATAACACATTGCCTTTACACACCGCGTACAAGAAAGAAGAAGGAACCACAGACAAAATACAGTGTTGCCAATTCAAGTTAAATTTTCTATATACAGTGTAAACTCTATATAACGACACTCCATTTAACGTCAAACTCCGTATAACGTCAAGATTTCTCGACTTTGGTTGGTTTATATTGTTGTCTATACAATAATACACTCCATATAGCATCACGCTCACTCTAATTAACGACCACAATAAGACATTACCACTAGGAACTAGGACTAGGTTGTACTGACTAAGTTGCCGAAATCAATGAAAATGTAGTTGTGTACATTCTTTTTTACTGACATACCGAAGATTCTCAGAAATACAGTCGTAGAAAAATAAAGAAAAATTCTGCATGCCGAAGAAAATGGACGATCTGCCAAAAAATTGAAGAAACCTCAATATGAAGACCTTGATCAAGCGATGATAACATGGTTTCATAGGCAATGTCAAAATAATATTCCTGTCTCGGGACCAATCATGCAATTTTCCCTTTCTCTCCATTTAACGACCACTCTCTTTAACGTCGAAAAATGCACGGTCCCTTAAGTGACGTTATATAGAGTTTACACTGTATATCTAATATAAATTTTTTGTAAATGCACTTGCAATTAAAATTAATTTATATCCTAGGCCACCTGGGTTTTGTAATAACATAAATTCATTAAAATTTCAATGCCTACTAACCACTGGCTTATGAACTAACCAGTTATAATTTATGTAAAAAACGTTATTTATTATTTTATTAAACACAAAAAATAAGGTTTTAAACACAAAGTATGGGTATAAGCGCTAGGTAACAAGAGAACAAGATTCATAACAAAATATAATCTTGTTCATTTCATTATTTTCTGAATAAGCATAAAGTGGGGTAAGGGGTAAGGGTATGCATTATACATATCTGTTTCACTGATCGATTTTCTTTTAGGGACAAGTAGGTGATCATCCTTCTGTGTCCTACCAGACAAAGAAATTTTTTTTTCTTCGTCTCCTCCGGGAATCATACCCAGGACCCCTCAGTGCTACGCTCACGCGTCAACCACTGTACCATGGAGGCGGTTGAATAAGCATAATAAAGACTTATAATTAACTTCTAAAAACAATTCAACGGAAACATTAGATATTTTGGAATTTTTATCTTTTACTTAAAAAGTGCATAAACTTGTTTTTAATTGTAGACTGTAGTCATTATATCAATTGAACATTTGTTTTCATTTCTACAGAAAAATACTGGTTTAAGAGCTGTACAATTTATGTTTAGGATATTAGAAAAAATATGCAATATTTTAATAATAATTATTATGTACATTCAACTGCATTAAGTAAGATGTTGAGCTTTTATTTTTTATTCATATTTAATTTGATTAATAATATTAAAATATTTTTTACAAGTTTTTACATATGTACTCTGTTAGGTTTAAGAAATAACATCATATAATAAATATAATGAGCTAATAAAACTAATTGTCGTTTTGTCAGCAATATGTATTGAATAAATTAACTATTTAGCCATTTACTAACATTTTTTTAGTATTAAAAGGCTATAGTAATAGATACCTTAGAAATAATTACCTTTGTATATCACATGTTAAATAATAATAAAATAGAAATAACTTCTGGAATGGATAAAATATAAATCATTAAATTATATACCTAATCACATTACATATCTATGTAAGTAATATAAAATGTAAAGGTAATCAAATGCATAGTATTGTGGTACTGTTTGATTGACACAAAACAGCTGTTTTTAAAATAATATATTTGTGAGGTTATGTGTCACATTAACTTGTGTATCTTTAATATTCCTATTCTGAATATAGTTTCCAATTAGAGTTAAAGATACAGGATTCTTAGGAAATAAATATCAATTCACATACTTTAAAAGTTAACTGTCTGGTCATCAATAATCATATAACTTATCACAAAAACAAACTGGACGATTTTTAATTTCAGAAAACAAATGTGTAGGCGTTAACAATATTGCATTGTACTATTGATGATCACATGATTCAATTATGTATGTTCAAATGAAAATATCCAATAAGAATGTCCCTATGTGCTCAGAGGTATTGTTTCAGCTTAATGTTATGATAAAACTATCTATAATAAAAATATACAACACTAACCTGAGAAGTATGACTAGCATGACAAATAGCGCTATCAAAGCGCCTATCATAATAAATATGTTAGGCAAGTCGGCTAACGTCAAGCCTGTGGATCCCATCTTGCCTTTCTTATCACAAACAAAACACAGAAAAGTACGAGAAAGTACGACCACTGCACATCAGCTCATCGCTCGCACACAACACTACAATACCGTACCGTCGACATTGCCAAAATGTTTTCAACGAATATAGTGTTTATTTCGTCAATAATACGCTATATCCACAGTTAGCCAACTATTTTACGCAATTGCATCAATATAATATCGTTTAACCTTGCCGATAACGGATCGAGTTAACGGTGTTTTGATTGTGTGTAATCAACAAAAACATTATCATTGATCGAAATAGAAAACAACGTCGCGCTCACGTACCGCACCTCACTGCGACGTTTGACAGAATGAAAATAGAATGAAATGGAACAACGAAAGATCGAGTGAGAACGGCTGATAGCTGATTGTGATTAGCGAATGCGATGCGATTACAGTTCTTTAGTATTGCCAGTATACTAACTCAAAATTGCACGAATCATAATCTTCGCTTAGTTTTTAAATAGTAAGCATTTTGAACTGAACTGTATAAAACAATAAACTTAAATAATAATACAATAAAAATAAACTATAAATTTAATCGTAATTTCAATAGTAATGTCATTCAGGCGTTGTATGTTAGGAAATATCGAATAGATACTATTTATAGGTCTGCTTTCTAAATTGTGACAAGAAAGTTCGGTCACAGAGAAGTAGCTTATTATAGTGGCTATAAATATGTTCTTGAATTATGAGAAATTTTTAAAATGTTTTACCCACAAATCATGAAAAGTATTTTATTAGCAGCAATACCAAGCAGTCTGTTCATTTTGACAGATATAGTCTGCCACAACTTTGAACTCAAAGATCTTTGCACTCAGCGTAGACAGAGAATCTGTCTACGGCACTCAGCATGTACCGGATTGGAACGAGATAGAAATATAAATAAAAAGCGGCTGAGATAGAGAGGTAACTATTCTCCGTCAGATGTTTCTGTAGTATTGACTTAGGTATATATAAGACATTCGCTCTTTAATTTTATCTGCTGCATAGATTATAATATATGTTTTTAATAGAAAGAGTGATTCAAGAGGAAGATTTTAGTATATAATTATTTTATTATGTTTTAGACAAAGCGGGCGAAGCCGCGGGCGGAAAGCCGTGGATCCTTAGCGTGGATATGGCGTGGATCCCATTTTTATAAGACTCATGGATCATGTACAATGTACATCACAAACCAAATATTATTATATCTGTGATCTTTGTCTGTGATGTACATAGTATTAAATATAGAACGGTTAAAGAGTTTTTGAAATCGGTCCATTAGTTCATGCTGTTCATGACATAGAAAAAGAATGAGATTTAAATAAATTGATCAATCTTATTATTATTACTTTAATTTGAATAGAAATGTCCTTTAAAATTTTTATTTGTAAGTACATTGAAAATAGCAACCAACGGAAAAATTTAACAAAAAAAAATTACAAGCCACCACTACCACATGACTACCACATGTAATACTTACTAAATATTAGAACTGACTGAACTGTGTAAAACATAAATTAACGGCTACCAATAATAATAGGTTATTGTTGTTTATGTGTAATTTAACGGTAGACGGTAGGTAGTTCGTAATATCGAAATTGAAAATATAAATATAGGTTGAAAATGTAGGTCTATCGTTAGAATTGCTTTACGTTTGTATTATTCCATCAATCGTACTATAATGAATGTCAGGGCGGGCCAAAAGTATTTTATAAAATTAAAAGAATAAAAACATAGGTACATATAATTATTGTTTTGAAGGAGAGTGAAAATTATATTGCACGCCTCATAAGCGAAGCGTTGAGGTGGGTACTACTGTCACTTCGCGCAAAACATCTGATTTTTCAAACTTAAAATGTCTTTATGTATCATACATTGCACTTGTAAGATAATACATACACACACATATTAAGAAAAAACACTATTTTTAACATTCATGATATTTTTGATGTCATTTTTGTTATATAAACTAGTTAAAAAACAGTTTAAAAAAGTTCTGTCTTGGACGTCCGTGTGTCTGTATGTGCGGATCCTTTTTCTTGTTAACACGATAGCGACCGAAATACTTTACTAATCGAGTCTTTTTTTTTCTCTTACGCTTGAGTATGCTCAGGAATAGAACCCTTTCATTTTTCAGGGTCTGATTCGATGTGGTTTAATTGTTATTAAATAAACAAAAATAATAATTAATAAATATTTATTAAAAAAAAATTATGAGGCGTGCACTTTTGGATTTTCCAAATTATTTCCTAGTTTATTGCCTAATCTTGCACGCCTTGCAGTCACTGTAATTGCAAAAACAATAAAGACAAACACAGATTAACTGTTTAATCCAACAAGAAAATATATTATAAGGACTTATTTTAACATCTGAATCTATTTTTATTTTATACTAGCGGTCCGCCCCGGCTTCGCCCGTGGTACATATGAAACGTTGACCGATTCTCAGACTTACCCGATATGCACAGAAAATTTCATGAGAATCGGTCCACCCGTTTCGGAGGAGTATGCGGACTAACATTGTGACACGAGAATTTTATATATAAGATAATCGTCCTAATTTTGTGAGCGATGTTACGGCATTCCACCAGTCCTAGTTATGTCGCAACCACAGTCGCAACTAACATATAATTTAAGCCAAACTGAGATTATTTTTCTTTGCAACGTTGAGCATAGAATAAAGTTATATAACTACAAAAATAATTTTCTGCAATAAACGTTCAATTTCACCATTACTTAGCCCTACCACTGCGGTTGTCATGTACACAGGCTAACAGAAACTGTAAACAAACCCTGCGATCGATATATTTCTGCTCACCACGTATTGGCTTTGCAGCTTTCACGACGACAACCTGTGTCTATAAAATTCTAGGTATAAAAAAAAATAATCTGTCAAAATTTTGACTTGCACATTTTGGCGGGAAATGTTTTGTTGTTCGTCGTTCGAACGCGAATGAATAGTGTTGAGCTGCTGGATTTGAAAGTTGACAAACTGTGGAACAACGTGGCTTCCTGTATGGAGAAATGGTTCGGTGATAAACGGCTGTGGTTATTTGGTAACAACCTGCCGCTATTGCCGAGAAGGTGAGTGACCATGACCTTTTAATATTGCATGCGACTAATGTATACAATTTATAATAATCAAGCTGTGAATTGTGATGTGTTCTAAAAAAAACCTAAACAACAACAAGCTTATCGTTTTTAAAGGTCGATCAATAGGTAATGATAATTCTGAATAAATATTCTATTAAATCCATACTAATATTATAAATGCGAATGTAACTCTGTCTGTCTGTCTGTTACTCAATCACGCCTTAACTACTGAACCAATTTGCATGAAATTTGGTATAGAGATATTTTGATACCCGAGAAAGGACATAGGATAGGTTTTATCCCGGAAATCCCACGGGAACGGGAACTATGCGGGTTTTTCTTTGACTGCGCGGGCGATGCCGCGGGTGGAAAGCTAGTTATTTATAAAGCCAACTTCTACTACAAACATCCAAACGTAGCAGCGTATACCTATCTACCTATAAAGGTTACATTGGTACAGAATCAATATCGAAAAAATAAATAATTTTGAATTTACCTATAAGAAACGTAGGAAAAAACACACATTTTTTTTTGTAAAATGGTTTTGTATTGTTACCGATTTATATAAATTATGTACCTTGGCATACATTATTTTAATGTTTTATCTTGTAGAACTTGTGCACTAGCCACTAGTAGATAATTAAAACAAAGCAGATATTTTGATAATCGTCGTTTATGCGGATCAGTTGTTGCATGAGTGCAAGCACACGCAAGCTAATCCGATTCGATTGCTATAAGTTACAATACAATAAAAATTCGAAAGCAAGTAAAGAAAAATAGGTAGCTAAGTACCTATGTATTTATATTAAAACCATTTAGTCTACGTAATCATAGTGTATACTATGGTAGAATTATTGAGAAAATTCTAGATCTTATAAAGATTGTGCTTTAGTTAGAACTTAGAAATAAGAATTTCTATCGGTCACACGAATCACCTTCTAACGGCAATTATTAATAACGTCACGGATATTCATAAAATTTATGTTAGGTAGGTACTTATATTTAGGTAGGTAGGTAGGTACTTATATTTTGTGCTAACTGAAATTAAAGTAGATAACATGCTATTGTTTTTAGTAACTTAAAGCAGACCTTCAGAATAAATAATGGTTATGGTTTAATTACAAAAACCCAGTGGTTGTCTCGACAACTAATTATTCTTTATAATTTATATTCTTCGAGAAAATAGTCCCCGTCCGCGTCGTGGTCGAAAAACTTTGGCAAAGTATGTAGTTAATTGGGTAGGTAAATAAAATAAGTAATAACATTTATTTATTTATTTGTTCCGATACTCATTATTTTTAATGCAGTCTATATATTTTTATGTATAGTGCATCAATAATATTCTATTTATCTCGTCGTGTCAGCGTGGGACGTTCACTGCTGGAGTCTGGACAAAGGCCTTCCTCAGGGTTTTCCACCACGCCCTGTCACCGGCGGCCTGCATCCAGCGGCTTCTGAATCTATCTCGTAGGGAAACTCCGAGCATTTATCTATTTAAAATAAAATTATCTATACATATTATATATCACAGATTAAGGCAGGGTGCTCAGCTAGTAAAATTCTCACATCCCGTTTTTATTGCATTTTAGTCACAAAATGTAACATAATTATTTTGTGTATATTCTGTAGATCTGGAAATAATAGTCATCATTATTTTATAAGTCCACTGGCCTCCCAAATGTTTTTAGAAAAATGTCAAAACAAAGTTTGCTGGGTTCATTGGTATTCATATTCATATAATTCCACATGTGTGCTGACTTTCTTTCTAAACAGATAGCAAAGTTTCCGATCTAAAATAGCAGCTATACTTAGATGTCATATTTCTAAGATGGTGCAGTTAGAAAATAAAATAATTTTTTACAAAATGTTAGCACCTAAAGTAAAAAAATAACAATGGAAATTACCCAGTACTGATTGATTGTCCTGATTCGAGGTTGAAAAAATAAAAAAAATATAAGCACTGTGTTACTCAATTACTTATTCCATAAAATGATGTTTGATTTCTATTTTTTTACCACTGACTACAAGATAAGGTTCATATTGGATCATTTATAATTTTTTTATAAGAGTTGAATTTCGCGATAATTAATTGAATTATCTGCTACTAGCGGTCCGCCCCGGCTTCGCCAGTGGTACATATTTCGCAATAAAAGGTAGCCTATGTTCTTTCTCAGGGTCTAAAGATTATCTGTGCCAAATTTCATCAAAATCGGTCCAGTAGTTTATGCGTGAAAACCATACATACATACATACATACATACAAACCTTTCCTCTTTATAATATTAGTATAGATTGACTCGTTCGTTGCTTAAGTTCGTTGCTGAATTTATATTTGCCTGATTTAACCATTTTTTTTATAGTGGGGAAATCTTCCAAAGATACCCACGGCCCCCGGGGAAGGAGCCGTGGGTTATGTCGGATTCTTACCGACTAAAACCCCACTGTGTTCCGTCGAGCCTTTGTTAGAATTCTTCCGCGACCAGCCTGATTTAACCATAAAGAAATAATAATTTTTATACGCAATTTATTATTATCTTTTGTTGTACATGGCTTTATCGAAGTATTGCAAAATTAATTAATTAACATGTTTTACGTGACATTTTATTTTTCCTTTATCTAGTATCGTAATATTGGAATCACACCATTGGCATTGTTACGCAAGGGTTACATATTTTTTATTACAAGTTTTGTTTATTATTATCGTTACTAACTATTATAAGAAATGAGTATACAAAATCACAGATTACTAAATAATTTCTGTCCGTCTTTTACGACATCGCGCCCGCGCCATTACTTGAAAGCAAAAAGTAATTCAAACAAAGACTATGACTTTTCTTATTGAATTATTGTTTTATTAAATTGTTAATATCGTGTTAAAAAGCTCTTTCTGACGCAGACGGGTAAAAAAAAAAGCAACCGAGATCTATGAGTAGGTAGTACACACTGAACTGGGTAGAAAGTGTCAGTGACCCATGTTATGAAATTATGAATGTTGATTGCCAGTTACTTACCACTGATATTAAGGTTTTCACTTTTCAGCAAGATTCACAGTCACTGTCATTTCTAACTAGGTGTAGGTACGTACAATATAGGTATAGATTAGATTCATATAAATAAATAGGTAGATACTTATATGAGCGTTTGGATTATCAAATAAAAACAAATATATGAGCATTTGGATTATCAAATAAAAACAAATGAATAAGAATAAGAATAAGAATATTTTCTTAAGTCTGGCTGTATAAACCACAACATATGTTTATACATATATGTACATATACATATAAGTTTGAAGTCGCGAGCCTTATAAATAAATTGATAAGCATAAGAGAGTATACTTAATATTACATATATTCTTTACCTTAACCATACTAAACCACATAATTGTAATCTGACCCTACTATAATTATTCCATAATTCTTATTTATTTACGTAATTAAGTCTTAATACTATTATAAAGGCGAAAGTTTGTATGGATGTTTGTTACTCTTTCACGTAAAAACTACTGAACCGATTACAATGAAATTTAGCACACATATAGAGGGTAACTTGGATTAACACATAGGATAGTTTTTATCCCGGAAATCCCACGGGAACGGGAACTATGCGGGTTTTCCTTTGCAAACGCGGGCGAAGCCGCGGGCGGAAATCTAGATCAATTACGAAGGCTAGACAGGACAAGGCTTTTTGCTAGTTTCCTACGCGGATCGTATACAATTTATTATTGTTTTTTAATTTTTTTGAACCTTTACGTTTGATTTATTGGTGTTGTATTTAACACAATATTATTACGGATTACTATGCAAATAATATTCATAATTTAATACTACATAGAGTATCTTTAATTGCATTAATTAATTAAACATAAAGGTTAAGTAAGGTAACAATAAAAAATAGTGTTAAATATATGTAATTTAAATGCTTTTAAATGTTTACTAGGTTTCTAGATAAAATCTTCTGTTCTTTTTTTGTATTAATTATAATAAATAGTCTTGAATATCCATACTTTAATATTATAAATGCGAAAGTAACTTTGTCTGTCTGTCTGTTACTCAATCACGCCTAAACTACAGAACCAATTTTCATGAAATTTGGTATGGAGATATTTTGATACCCGAGAAAGGACATAGGCTACTTTTTATCCCGGGAAAATGACACAATCCCAGAATGGGAACTATGCGGGTTTTTCTTTGACTGCGCGGGCGAAGCCGCGAGCGGAATCCTAGTCTTAATATAGGTATATAAATCTCGTTTCACAATGTTTGTCCTCAATGGACTCCTAAACCACTTAACCGATTATAATAAAATTCGCACACCATGTGCATTTCGATCCAACTTGAGAGATAGGATAGTTTAAACATGTAGGTACCACGGGCGAAGCCGGGGCGGACCGCTAGTTTATTATATTTCAGTCAATACTGACCTCGGTCACTGACACTTTCTCCACAGTTCAGTGACTAGTAAAGAAAAGCAAATGAATCAATATAATGACTGTGCTCATACAAATATTTACATACATAATATTTTATGCATACAACCACAGACTAATAATAATATACTACGTATACAAATACAACGTACCGTTTGTGTTTATCGTCATACGGGTAACTTTTCATCGCAGAATTTTGTTTAACAACCCTTTGGCCTTTCGTGAACGATAGTCCGTTGATTCGGCGTTGAATTGAGAACAAGTTGTAAACTGACGGGGGAGCATAAATGCCTTTTTTGTTCAGAATTGGGGATTAAGGTTTACTTATCAATAAAATGAGTGTATGTAACTACCTATATTAAATAATTGATTTGATTCTTAAGTGATTCATAAGCATATGCACGACGTGTGTACGACCAATCTAAACCAAAAAGAACTATATCCTCATGTTCTTCCATAATGAGAAGAATATTGAAATGTCATCATTCTGACAGCATTGTCCACAAAACTTGTTATCGTAATGTTTATTTAATAGCATTTTATTTGATTATGAGAAGCGAGTTTAAAGAAAAACCGATATTAGTACGATAGACGGGAATAATGCCCCAAAACAAAAGTTGACATATCGTGAGCGATCTCATTTATGGCCAAATTATAGTGATTCCAACAAATCATGAAAGGGGAAATCAATATTAGTATTATTTCCCCTTATGTTGTCTCTGCGAGGTATTTAATACGACTTTTGATTTATTTTGAAACTCAAACTTGGCTACTTAAGCTTGGCTACTTGTTCATAAAGAATTTTCCAGTTCACTGGTCTTAACTCTTAACCAATTTATCAAAGGAAATATGAAGTCTTTGTGTTATTGTGAACGAGTAGGTGAATCGTAAAGTATACAGAATGCTTTAATCTTTACTTTCTAGAGAACAGTTTGAACAATTGCTACATCTTCACAAATTATATACACGAGCATGATGAAAAGAAGAGGTTTGATTTATGTGATCGTTAAACTCAAAAACTAGTTCACCGATTTTTATTATCGCATATATATTCGCATTTTGGTTCTTTTCCCATTTTAAAATGCCTGAGTCAAATTCTAGTTATTATTTCTTACTAAAATTACTTATTTTATATACAACATCAATATCTTACTTATTTGTTTTCCTAATCACAATACGACTCTTAATTGTCTTTGCTCTACAATTATTTATTTTTCTATGTCGCATAACCATGTCCTTACCATAACACACCATAAAACAAATAAAAATAAACTAGAACATAACCACAGAACATATAAAACATAACCATGTGTCCCACGTCATCATCAACACCATCATCGTCAGCCCATATACGTTCCCACTGCTGGGACACGGGCCTCCCATTCTACATGTCGATTTCACGATGTTTTCCACCACCAATCGATCAGTTGTAATTTTAAAACCCGACAGTGATGTTTCTAAACCGGTCGTTGTTTTTTGTAATAAAAATCTACATAAAGTGGAACTAGTGAATTGTGTGTTCCTTTAAAATAAAATGCAGTTCCATCAAGAAGTATTCAAAGTATAAATTATAATTTTAATACATCATTATTTAATTCATGCCCAGATCGCGCGCCTCAAGCCGCGCGATGGAACGTTACGAGAAACTCGCCAAGCTCGGCGAGGGTTCCTATGGCCTGGTCTACAAGTGCAGGAATCGGGACACCGGCGAGATCGTCGCTATCAAGAAATTCGTGGAGAACGAAGACGACCCGCTGATCAGGAAGATTGCGCTGCGGGAGATTAGGATGCTCAAGGTAAGATTATATAATACAAAGTATATATACCTGTTCACCGTAGTTAAAGGTTGCTATATATGCAATTGTGTTGAGGACCCAACCAGCAAATCGTTGCTCTATAGAAGGGATAAGAACGTTTCAGAGGTGCTAATTGGTAGTTCTATAAGGGTGATAAGAACGTTGTATAAACCCCAAAGTGGCGCATTTATAAAGCTATTTGGTGGTATTGTGTTGCTGTAGCAGCAACTCAGATGCCAATTGGACATATAGAAGAGTACACTTATAGAATCGCGATGCTGTTATAGAGCGAAGTAGTGATATAAAAGGAACCGCGATGCAGTTACAGCGCGAAGTTGTGTTTTAAGAGTAACCACAAATCTTTTGTAGCACGAAGTTGCGATGTACAAGTCACTGCGACGCTATAATTATAATACAAAATGGTAAATCGTGTACCAATTGATAATACGAGTAAATGACTATAGGAACCATCATCGTGGTGTCGAATATTAATTTTTGTTACACTGTTAATTATGTTAGATACATAAACTGACTTGTGAATGAAATTTTACTGATAGATTATATGCATAATTAAGCTGTTTTTTTCATGCCCCCCTCGAATTATTGAGTTTTAAGTAATTAAAAAACTAATTTTACACCAAATTGCTGTATAGGATGCCAAATAGCAACTCCGTGGCTATTATACGTCCGCAAACGAACGTAGTTTTGACAACTGTTATGCCATATACTGGATTAAATTAGTAGGGTTCCCTGATGTAAATAGAAAACCCATAACATGTTTTATTTTGTATTTTCTAGTGTAAATTCCGATTTTTAGATTCCGATCCCGAAGTGTCAAGCAAAACACTAGTGTCTGAATGGTCTGATTCTGAATTATCACAAACCACATGATGGCTGTTAACTTGGTTTTGTTCATAGGATGTAACAGATTGTACGGAATCATTGTCCGTATTCGAAGCCTCACCTTGAATTTGTCTGGTGTCAATCGTTACTGAAGCTGCGATTTTTTTAAATTCATTCAATCCATGATTATTAAATAGAACCCTTCATTTATTTACGAGACGGTGCTGACAATATGGCAGGTTTTTGTTGTTTTAAAGTGAAAGAAACTCTCTTATAGGCCGTATATCTCTCGTAAGTGTCGCATTTTACTACATTAATACGCCGTTTTTGTTACATAACAGAGTTATTAACTCTTTTATACAGTAAATCAGTCCTATAACTCTGACCACTCAGCTATTAAACCACTGCGTTATAATGGGCAGAAAAACACTAATATAATTCATTTAGGTTACAAAGAAGTGATATAAAACTCGGATATATCACCTAATTGCTGTATTATGGAGTTTCAGCAACCATGAAGATTCACAGTGCTATAATAGTAATAAGGAAAACCATTACAACACTAAATTGTCCTATTGTAGATTTTTTTACGCCTCTATAGGCATGGGACTATAAAGGTTACCCTAGAATCGTTTATTGCACTAATTTGCTGTAAAAAAGAGACCACCAGCGCTGTTATGTGATAATATCGTCCTGTTATTGCTGTACCAAAATCTGGATAAGAGCTGCTCTATAAACGCCGTATAAAATAGTGATATAAACGTTTACATCACCTTGTTATGGGACAAATTTGCTGTGTATGATTATAGAGCAAAATCATCTCATTAAACGCTATTATACAACAAGCTTGTCACCGCGACACTGTTATACGTCATTTAAAAAGCTTTTTAGTGATGTAAGTTATTGTTATAGGACATCTTTGCTGGTTGGGGAGGGAAAGGTGCAATTCCATAGAAGGGAAGATCCTTTACCAGGCTTCATGACGGTGTGGTTGGTAAGGCCCCTGATTGATGTTGGGCAGTTGTATTTATGTTATGTAGCCATTGATGGAAATGTACGGCAATATATTTAGCGAAATATTTCGCACTTGTGCTATCAGCGATTCTGAGATAGGTGTTGCTATTGGTTTAATTAGAAATAGGTTTATTTTCTCGGAGATAATAACAAACAGATCAAATTACTATTTATGGTACTTCTTCCATATCCTTTGCTAGACAGATTTCTAGAGATTTCGAAAACGAATGGTCTGGTTGGGTCTAATAGCCATCTTGGACACCAGTTATCATAACTTTCTATATTTTATGTGACAAGAGGATTTATCTCTACTTTCCCTTCAAATGGTAGTACAATTTTAGTAAATTTATTATATGCAACACCTTACTGGAAACTATTCCAGTAAGGTTTTGCATATACATAATATAAATAGTACAGTGGTAAACTTGTGGGCGCAGAACCAAGGCTGTGGGTTCCTGTTTTCAATTCCTGGTGGAGACTGAAAAGATTTCACTCATGTGATGTATATAAAATCGATCAGTGAAACAGATACATGACGCATTTGTCCCCATACCCCACAAAGGACATTTGGAACGTCACTTAACACTGATGAAGTATTTATATTTTCTATCAAATCTAAACGTATCAATAAATTAATGTTAGACTTCAAAAAATTGCATAAACTATTAGCACAGATAATCTATTAGTAAATATAGAGATCCTTTTATCAGGCAATATATTAGGAAGGTCGTTTATTTTCGGCTTACCATTAATGTTGTAAAGGTCAGGGTTGCAAGTCTAAGTTGCTTTTCCGACACGCGGAAAGTATCAATCATTCTAATCGTTTATTAGAGTCTATAGTATCTATGGTAGAGTTTAGCGAACGATTGACGCAGGTAGAATATTATCTGCAATTATTATTACTGCCAATTGATGTTCGTATGAATTATTAAGATAAAATTAAAAGATTTTATAATAATTTTAAGGCGTTAAAATAATTAAATAATTCATGGAAAATGTCAGCGTCCGAAGCCAAACATGTTTGGTGCAATATAAACGTGAATATTAGTATCACAATGATCACTAATGATAAATTTCTTATAAATGTATGTATCACATAAATACATAGACTATTTTAAATAAATTTGTTAGGTATTTGTAGCACACAGTACCACCACAGTATTACCATCCTACAGTATGGCGACGAATGTACTTGTGCAGAGAAACGGAGGGGAACTGGCGGGGGGTCGGGCGACGCGGGCCGCTTAATGCAATCACGCTGAGTTTGCATTAACTATCGCGAAAGGACGACGCAGTCGTATTTTTTGTGTAATAATTTTATTATACATAGGTACTTACATATTCTATTATGACGCGCAAAAACTGTTCCGTTTACGGATGTAAATCTACATTGAAATCCCAGAAGGAAACAATATTTCAGAAAGATTGTATTTATTGTATCTGTTGAATTAAAATCAAAGCTATGTATATGTTGTCCTCATTATTTTCTAATCAAATTGTACATCCCAATGCGAATGCATTACTTAGTTAAATGGTATAATATACAATTAAGAACATCCAAAAATAAAGTTATTTAGCAGTGCAATATCTGTAATTATATATTTATGAACAAATAATTACATCAGATTTAATAATCGCAATTATTTTGAATATACATATGAATATGATTTCATCACAATATTAATAATCAAAATTGTTTTATTTCCCATTTGTTGCAACCCTAGCGTATTTTCGTGTGGCAGCGTAAGTACCTACGCTGGCGGCGGCATCGCGCGACATCAAAGGCGATTCCTTACTGTAGGAAATAATATTGTAATACTGTGGTACCACCATGCACATGCACCACTTGGACAAAGGGCGGGCGTGCGTATCGAATCTTCAAAGCTCGTCGGTCCTACTAGCTTCAAGGAAAATATATTCTATATATTCTTACATAAACACATTTTTAAAGAAAAACATATAATTATTATACTTATCTACAAGTTAAATAATAACTGTGATATTTTTTAGAGTAAGTACCGTATAACGAATATACACCAAAGTTTGGTTCTTTTCAAACTTTTCCTTCGCCCCAAGTTAGTTGTCGAGGAAAATTGCAAAATATGGACTCGGCTGATAATTTTTTTTTTAAATTATACGTAGTTAGGCACATAAAAGGTATTGAATGACCTCGGCTTTAAAATCTCACTGTAGTGCAATTTTATTTCAACGTTTTTTGTTTGTTTGTCTAGAATCTGAAACACCCAAACCTGGTGAACCTCATTGAAGTGTTCCGACGAAAGCGCAAGCTGCATTTAGTCTTCGAGTACTGTGACCACACTGTATTGCATGAGATGGAAAAATACCCAGCTGTAAGTATAAGCTTCAATATATTATATTAATTATTTTATTGTTTCTATAGAAAAAAAATGTTGTGTGGTTTTATGAAACCACGGTAAAAGTGAAACTGTTCGAACGGTTCCGAACACTGCTTTATACCTACTCGGCAGCCGACCGTCACGCGACATGCGCTACACAGACCAAAAAGTTTGAGACGATGTAATAAAAGTGTCACTTTAAAATCTAATATTTAATGAATAAATTTATAGCGACTAATACGCTAAAAGGAATGGTGTGTAGACTATGAACAAAAAATTAATACCAATAAAAAACCAAATAGGTAACAATTTTATTAAATTAAAAACAAATAAAAACAACGGATATGACAAAGTACAAGAAACTTATTTCAAAGAATCATACATAATTGAGAAATTCCGTCGACCTGGAATAAATTGATTAACAATAATACAATAAAAACTTTACTTATTATGTGAGTAAACACCATGAATATTTGATCAATAATAAGAAAAAATCTCGTCAAATTATATAATAATCATTACGACATTAACCATTATTCATACTTTTGTGAAACACGAATAAATCACGCTTGTACTTTAGTTTTTTCAAGCACAAAACTTAAGCCCTTCTCACACGAGTCGTAGTCGTCTCGTAAGCATATCGTCAACATATAAGACAGATAAGACCGCAGGTTTTCTACAGACGCATAATTGTTACAGGTTTTTCAGGACTTCAATTGAAAGCATGGCATTTGTATTTTTTATGACTTTAAAGATCTTACTTTCTCTTTACACGAAGACGATCTTTTTATAATTCGTTAACGTTAAAAGTTAACTGTAAAGCGACCGATTTCATTGGGCACATCGATACATTGAAAATACTTATAAACAAAACAAGAAAAAATTTGTTTGTGCGTGGAGCTATTGCTTCGCCCAGCGGCCACGCATACGATGATACGACGTCCGCATTGTCTGCGAGAGGGCTTTTAAGTTTACTTAAAATAATTAAACTTAACTTAGTAAAGGCTAGTATTATGGTATCTGTGGTAAAGGTAACAAAATTAAAGATTAAGAAAAAATAGACGTAGGACTACAGATCAAAATTTACCAAATATTCATCCACAGAATACATTTACAACACATAGCCATCACATTCTTGTTGACATTATAGACTTATCCTCAAATAGAACCACTATATCCACGTTCCAAATACGTAACATGTGTGCATATAATATTGCACACTTATCTGTCGACATAGCCACACGTTCACGTGAGAGCCACTCACGTGTAACCTTAGAAATGCGGCTGATTTTTTTTTAATTATCACCTATTACGTCAAGGCAGTGGCGCGAAAAGTTTAGGGCTGACGGCCGAGTTGTTTTTTTTTTCTCGGTTATGGCAATGAGCAACAGCCCAGTTGATGTTTTGTTCTTTTTTTGAATCGTTAACTGTTTTTTGTTATAAAAAGCTGATTACATTGTTGTTTACAAACTATTGTTAAGTGGAACATATTTTGTCCTATTATTTTTAAGTTACCAATAATTATGTTATATTATGGCATTATCGCAATCATTTGATTTTTTTCTAGTTTATTATAATCTTAAGTATATTGTAAAAGTTCTCCATTCATGAATTAAAATTTAAATATAAAATTCAAATACTTCAGTCACAATAAGAATTGCATTGTTACTTATAGTATATATTTACTACATATAATTAAAAGTTAAAACCATAATCAATAGTAAGCATAAGTTATAGTAAGCGGAACGCGAGCGAGCGAAGCGAGAAAAATTCGTAGGCCGCGTAGCAGCAATGAAAATATGAGCCAATAACTGGAAATGGCCGTCCTAAACTCCTAATCAATGTAACGATTGCTTAACCAATTGCATCGGCTTAATTACGCGAAACGAGTTATTTTCGACACGGCCTCACGTGCTGTTTTTCACCTTGTGTTGAATTAAATATAATATTATCTTTATCTGATACATATTACAATAATTATTATCGATGACAATTTGTTCGTGTTGAAATTATTAACCTTTTTTCATAGGTACTATATGACTATATGTTAAATTTATAATAACGAAAATATTCAAGCAGACACATTAGGTAGGTATCCCTACCTAAATTTATATGATCGTATTTTTGAAGTACCTACGTCATGAATTATTTTTTACTTACCGAAGATAAACAATTAATTCTAGACAGTTTCATTTTTCCTTGAAAAAAACAAGAATAATTGTTTGGCTCAATTATAAACGTACGATAACATTATTTTTTATATTTATTGAGGGTAATTTGCTTCCATATAATGAACTTCCTAATTAATACAATACAGGCCACGAGTCTAGTGTGGGCATCTTGGTTCAAATGATGTATAGAGTATACTACATATTTACTGTGTTAACAGCCTTATTGTAATAAGTTCAACGAGATTGTATGCTTGATTTTTTGAATAAATATTTTTTACTTTTAATATTTTTTAAATGTTGTACCTATACGTAAATTACTAATTACAGTATAAAAAAACTGTTCCGATTGAACCAAAATTAAAAGAAGAGCCTTCGAACGATACTACTTACAAAAATTTGAAATAATAATATAAGTATCCCAATGAATCCAGACGTTGAAAATGCATCTATAATACCTAATCATGCTACACACACGCAAAAATTAATTTTTTTTTTAATATTATGTAATATAAGAATTACAATTTGATTTTGTGTAGGTATAAACATTTCCTAGAGTACTTTTAACCTCGACACATTAAGTGAAATAATAAATTGTTAACAGAACCAATAAACCCAGTTTTAGCTATAAAATACGGTAGTCTTTCAGTTTTACATAAAAGAAATCGTTTGAATGCCTGTCAATAAACTTGAGGTTCAAGTTGAAATGAAATAGACCGGATAATTTATTAACAACTAGCGGTCCGACCCGGCTTCGCCCGTGGTACATATTTACGTTTTCTCTACATAAAAACCATCCTCGTACTTCAAGGAATATATTAAAAAAAGAATTATCGAAATCGGTTCAGCCGTTCTCGAGTTATGCGCTTACCAACACATTTTGCGATTCATTTTTATATATAAGATAATGAATTTGGAAGGTTAAAAACTAAATGTAAATTGTATAACATCGATCAATATTTTAAATAGGTAGGTACTTGGAAAGTTACAAATAAACATTTTTATTGGTAGCGAGTAAAAAAGAGCGTGTGTGCCGAGCACACGTGTCAGAAGTGGAACTTCTTTAACAAGATTCAAAGATATGAAAATCGTCTCCTTATTCCATGACGTGACGGTATCGGCATGACGTGACCTTGAAATTTTACTCTTAACGCGCCTCAAGAAGTTTCACTTCAAAAATGAAACATTTATTTGACTTTAAACAAAAAAAACAGATAACACAAAATCTGTCTTTAATTTAATTTATACCTACCTACCTCAAAAAAGACAATACAATACAACTATAACTAATTTATATAATAACTAGTTACAAGTAATTTATACGATTAAATACCAAGAAGTCAATTTATGGCGTGAGTGACTCAATCTAGAGATCGAGAGATTCCTTTTATGGGAAGATTTATTTTATTTTTCCGCAATAAGATCTGTCAGCAGTCAGACAGATGTTAAATCATCCGCATTTCCTACTACTTGCGAAAATTACTGGATTTTACTTTTTAACAAAAAGTCGAGTAGGTAGTCCAAAATTTGCAAAATTTTAGTTACTTATCGGCATAAAACTTGCAAAATGCATAGACAAAGATAAAGACAATCTGTCTTTTAAACTCAAATTGCAATATTTTTTATTCAAGTAAACTTTTGTGTTTTTGAATTCTGTTTTTGTTTTTATGGAAAACCTCCTATTACCAATATCGCATCAACCGAGAAGAACTAGCAAGGAACTTATATTTTAAAGTTCCACGAACATGTCTATTGACACATGGACCACTTATCCCAGCTACCACGTGCGTGAAGCCACGTGATAAAGCTAACTAAAGAAAACGTGATTCTCTCTAATAATGTGCAATATTACGACCTTCCACACTCCGGCATCTTGCACAAACATCCTAAAGTCGAATATTGAAATGTAGGCTTACAACATGCAGCTGTAGTAAATCTTTATCAATTATAATTTATAATCGTTATAATGCGTTATTTCGTAATGAAGTAATGTCTCCGCTGCATCTTGGAACCTTGAAGCCTTTTATGTATTGTTTGGATAAGGCGCCATTTTTTTATACAACCTTTTTATTATTTCAAGTGAAAGCATTTGTTGTTCCTCGATTGACTTCATAACTTGTAAAGTATGATTTTCATGTAATTGGATAAACTTATTAAGAAATTATCTGCAAGTTAATTAGATAATACTTAGGCTTTTTTAAGAATAACGCAAGCCACAAAATATATTACAATTTTTAACAATTATTAAAAACACGTTGCACACTATGGAGATATAATTCACGAATTTTCATAGTAAAATTTTAAGCAAACAATAATCAGTTAATGTAAATAAATATCGGATTGTTTGTTTTTATGCGGGAGCTATTTACAAACATGAAATATTAATTCAACTATAATAAACGAATTACGGTTGTGTTTTAAATGCAAATACTGCATAATTTTCGAATAATGTTTAACTTATTCCTATAATTAAATAATAAAAACATTTATGTATCTCCTATGTTTTATATCTACATAAAATTTTTAATAAATAGAGCGAATCAATTGCCGTGCAAAGCAGCTCAATCTATGTGTGAAATCGCTTAGCAATAGCTTCGCGAGGCTGCTTGCTCTGCATAAGTTCATCTAATAACACCAAGAACACGTCCACCAGGGCTGCCCCGAACTGCTCTCAAAGCAGATCATCTGGCAGACGCTGCAGGGCGTGGCGTACTGCCACCGGCACAACTGCATCCACCGCGATGTGAAGCCGGAGAACATCCTGCTGACCAGCGATGGTGTGGTCAAGCTGTGCGACTTTGGCTTCGCGAGGATGATCAGTGCGTATTTTAGTGTGTAGAAATGTGCCATAACTAATTGTGAACATTTTGCATGCTTTTTTTTGTTGCTGTGCCTTGGGTACACCGTACAATAGAATAAAAGCGTCTGCCCCATGGTCTGCTGTCAAAGCAAATCATCTGGCAGTCGTTGCATTGTGTAGTCAAGATGTGCGACTTTGGCTTCGCTAGGATGATCAGTGCGTATTTTAGTGTGTAGAAATGTGCAAGAATGAATTGTGAACATTTTGCATGCTTTTTTGTTGTTTTATCTTAGTTCAGGTAGAATTCATATTTTTCAATTCTGCCTTGGGAAAATAACTAATTGGCTAACTGCTGCCACATGATCAGCTTCAAGAGCATTAGAGATCATATTATGGCAAACGCTGCGATTCTATTTCAACTTTAGGTATGATAACTTTGTATTGATTGCAGCCTGGTTTGGTATGAATGTTGAATAGTGATTAATATTGTGTAAGATGCTGGGATTTTTGGGTTGTCATTGCAGGCTCAAGTGTAAAAGACAGTTGAATCAGTAATCCCACATAAGAAAAGTTTTGACAAATAAAATTGAAGAAGATTTTTCCCCTAACCTGCCCATTTTGAAACTACCTTCGCTCTTTTACATTTCCTTTCCTCGTCCCAGGTGGTTCCTGCTCCTCAGAATACTCAGTTCACATCATGATTCCGTTCGGAGTGGACGTCAGGAGGAGAGCTAGTACCTATTAAATTTATGTTTTTGTAGCTATTTCTCTACGAAGTATTTAAGACGTATTTGGAGCTAGAAATATTAGATTTTTTGTTAGGATTTGTTGGTGTAGTTGTCCACATAGTTGTCACTGTAGCTAGGCAAAACACTATCATCTTTAATAACAGGTACCTACATTACATTTTAGAATGTGAATGTTTTAAAAGTTTAGCTCCCAGTTTAATAATATCAAACATACACAAAATTCTTCTCAGTATACTATGCATGTGCATATGCACATGTAATAACTCATACCTATTATAATACCATAAAACACCCATTAAAATAACCCATAACGATAACATTTTAAGGCAGGTAGCCTATATAAGTAAGGCCGATCGGCGATAACAGCGGATTGCAATCTACACTTCCCATCTACTTTCCACTGGGCTACGATTTATGACTAGACGTTATGTTTCTGCTCTATTTATTGGAAAACCTGCTTTTATTCGGCCACGTGGATTTTTGAGAACATGTATTTAGTCGCTACATAATTAGATATTATATCTACAAGGGAATCACTTATTATAAAACAATATTATACAGGTTGAGTTTTTGCTTTGATAAACTGTATTTTAAATATTGTGTGTGAGCAATAAACAATTATCTATCTATCTATCTATCTATTTTATCACAAGTATACGTACAAGTATCTCTAACAAGTATAGGTGGTATCAGTGAAATTTTGTTCAGTTTGTCAAAGACTCAAATGACTTACATTTACCTCCTTCAACTTAGGGAACCGTGTAAAGTTCTATCGAAATCGTAATATGTTTTATAATATTATGGACAAAATTTTAAATTATAATGTGTATAATATTATGTAAATTATTGTAATTAAGTATATGTCACTTTTAAGTTTATAATAAACTCACCTCTACTTGTCCCTCTTCATTATAAGCAAGGAAAGGTTAAATATAATATAAATAATAACTAAAAAATAAAAATAGAAATAAAATATGCTAGTCAGGTGTAATCTTACTTTTCTGCTGGTAAATACACGTATGATACAAGAGCTTTTTATTTTTAAGTTTGTTAGTGGCAAATATTCAAAAATATTGAATCAGTCTAGTAGTTCTTTTTCCATTCAAAAATACCATAACCATTCTATACAGGGTGTCCCACTATTGGTATACTAAGCGCGAAGGAACTTGTAGTTTTGCATACACTGATCACGTAAAAAATACTTTAAAAAAAATTACGTCCAAAATTTTTTGCTAAATTTTTCCTGAAAATCCATGTTTTCTTCTCTAGCTTCGCGCAGCCGGCATATACCCCTTCTCTAATATGAGCATTTTATCTATGAAAACATAATCTTAAACGATAGCTCACGTGCTGGTGGCAAAGTTGGGCGGCTCGCTTGTTATGGGTGTACACATAGAGTTTTAAGAATTCATCTATTTGAAAAAAAAATGCGTCTGGAATTTTTTAATTATTTTTTACGTACTCAGCGTATGCAAAACTATAACCTCCTTTGAGCTTAGTATACCAACAGTGGGACACCCTGTATAATATTAGTATAGATTGAATAGTAAGTTAGTCCTTGACATGTTTTAAAGCCCCGGTCAAGTAGATATGTACGGTTTAATGCGTGTAGCAACGCACGGTTTACTTAACATGTGATTGTACTAAATATGTATTATATTATGTCAATGCGAGTATAATGTTTACGCTTTACACCTTTGTGAATAATGTATCAATGAAAATATGAACGAAGTGCCAGTTTTATGTATAAAAAAGTTCAAAGATAAACTGTAAACAGATAAATAAGCTAGGTAGGAAGCACAAGTGGCTTAGTCTTTTCATTTATTTTTCACCGAATCTTACTTTTCGTTATTTAGAATTATGTAAATTTCACTCGACAGGATCGTTCGTTTTTGGGATTTAGATGGCATTTCGAAAATATATAGAGTTCATTAGAGTAGCTTTCCTAGATTAGATTCTTACAATTTTGAGATAATTTAAGAAGCAGTATAATTATTATCCCCATCTCTTATGTAATTTGCAGATCATAAAGTATTATTTAAACTGCTACTTAAAAAAATGTTTGCTCATCTTTATGTCATACACAAATCGTAATTTATGAAAAGAAATCACAACACAGCGACCTACATGTTACGATATTTTAATGTTCTTTACAACATAAGTGTGTATTAATGGGTGTTATGAAAATATCTCATCAGGGGATTTGCGAAATGTATGTGTGAGATGATCATCTTGGATTAAGGTAAAACTTGTTTAGGTGCTATCAGTTAGGTTAGGCTCATATCAGCCCCCCTAGACAAGTGGCTTTCTATTAGCGTAAAGTTCAATAGAATAGATTATGAATGTATGAGATTGACGTTTGATTACGACGACGACGACGATTGATTACGTCAATCTCATACATTCATAATCTATTCTATTGAACTTTACGCTAATAGAAAGCCACTTGTCTAGGGGGGCTGGTACCTACCTACCTAGTTAAAGATACATAGATATAGACACAGGCGTAGATACAGTTATATACTAGAGATTTTTTTGTAATAACATACTAAATAGACAGTTAGGAAGAAAAAAGTTACTTTTCATTGACAAGATAATATGTAATGAAATAAGAAAAACATATTCTAGATTTGCACTAAAAAGCGCTGAGTACTTACCTACCTAGTGGACGGAAATACACAAAATCGATGTCGTGTTGGATTGGCATAATTAATAACAGTTGAATTTAATAGTGACAGAATACATACTTACTTACCTAATAATTTCTCAAGTAGGTAGTAGGTAATAACTTTAATCTTACTTCTAACTTAGAAGTTCTAAGTTTAATTTAATCTATGAACCATAAGCTCCGTCAATCGATCCATCATCCGATAAGAGTACAAGACCTTTAGTACAAGACCTAGGTACGCTAATCTAAATCTAGACTTAATTAGGTACCTACCTATAGTACCTACATATTTAGCGAACAACGCCTGCATCGTGACGTCATGACCTTCACCAATGCAAATTGCCAAGGTCACGACTAGCGGTTCAGTTACGTGGATTAATGGCGGCTATTTTTGGCACAGCTGAGTGCTTTTAAGCTATGTTTCTTTTTTGTTTGATGGCAACTTGACACTGCTAATTGCTTTCAGAGTTGGCTGGGTTTATGAGTCATAGAATCTTGAATTACTTAATGTCTTATATTACTTAACAATAAGTTGTTAATGAATTCTTATAATAGGTAGGTACCCGCGATTCCGCCACTGAGAGCAGCTCTACCGAACATAGGATATTCAATAGTCCGTTTTTAGGCAGAGGAAATCCGAATCCAGCCAGGACCCTTTCACCGAAGGCCCTAGAAAGTTAGAAAAACGGTTTGCGTGAACGAATTCTCGAGTATTAAAAAGAGCTAGGCATCGGCTACGGTTAAAGCCTGAAAAAAATTTACTGGCTGATTGATTAAGGTATAGGTCTTTAAAAACGTGAATAACAGTTTGAATGTTTCAATATAAATGCAGAGGTACCTACTAAGCACTTGATTGATCGGAGAATAACAATGAAAAGTTTGTACAAAGATTGTTTTTATTCTACAAAAGGTTAAGGTTACGAAGTAACTATTCTCTAATCTGTGGTTAAGGTCTGTGTCAAGAATTCTAAGGAAGTTACTCAACTTCTGTAGTTAGTTTATGGACAAAAAAATAACGTCTTGTATAGGTAGTCGGTTCTAAACAAATATTTTAAATAGGTAGGTACTACACATAAGTACCTACTTATTATTATTGAAGTGAAACTTCTTTCTTGAAAGTAAAATTTCAAGGTCAAGTCATGGCAAATACCGCGTCACGTCATGAAGTAAGGAGATGATTTTGGTATCTTTGAATCTTGCCAAGAAGTTTCACTTCTGACAAGTGTGCTCGGCACACACCCTATTTTTATTATTGCTCATTTAAAACTAAATTACATGCCCTATAAATATATGTAAGTATGTATTTGCAAATAGAAACAGGAGGTAGATGGTAGAGCTATACGATTAGTTAAACTAAAACCCACTATACTAGGTACTAATATATTTATTCAATTAAATAAATAAATAAATATTATAGGACATTATTACACAAATCGACCTATAATAATCTATAGTATATAAAACTCAAAGGTGACTGATATAGTGATCTATCAATGCACAGCCCTAACCACTGGACGTATCGGGCTGAAATTTGGCATGCAGGTAGATGTTAGGACGTAGGCATCCGCTAAGAAAGGATTTCCCGAAATTCTTGCGGGAACGGGGAAAAACGGGGATGCACGTACAAAGTCGTGGGCGGAAGCTAGTATTTAATAAATATATATAGATAACACCCAGACCCAAGAACAAATAATTGAGTTCATCACACAAATATTTGCCCTGACCGGGGATCGAACCCGGGCAGTTACTTTACCACTACGCCAACCGCGTCGTCGAAAGCTAAGCGAAAATTAAGCTTTTTAATTTCAAATTTGGCAACGGGAAAGATCCTGCAATAAGCTTCTATTTTATCAAAATCATTTTATAAATTTGACTACGCTCATTTTGATTAAAAAAAATACTTTACTTTAGTAGTAAGTAGGCTATATAATTCAGTGGGTCGAGCGTCTTAGTAGTTATTTTACTTAGAATGTGGTTTTAGAATGACCCTAATGCGTTTATAAGTGATATAACGGTTACTAACATCAGTGAGATTAGTATCGGCTTTGATATACGGTTCTACAAACTGAAGATATAATTGCAGGATTAAATTATAATTTTATTCGTAATGTACAATTCATATTTTTATTATAGCCTCACCTCTTTAACAAAATTTAATACCTATTTAACAAAATTTAATCTACTATATAAAAATAAGTCGGGTTTTCCTTCCTGACGCTATAACTCCAGAATGCACGAACCGATTTCCACGGTTTTGCATTCGTTGGAAAGGTCTCGGGCTCCGTGAGGTTTATAGCAAAGAAAAGGTGTCTCTGGTGGCGAAACGGAGTTCGCCCGGTTTGCTAGTAACTATTAAAATAACTACTTATGAAGCCTGAAGGTATTGCATAGATCTGAACAAAGTCATATAGTGCCTACCTATCTTAAATCCTTCCCTATCGCCATATTAGTTAATCCAGTACTGGTTTATTTTATATTATTCGTCTAGACTGTAAAGTTCCTACAGGAAATGAGACTTGAAATGTGATATTATTCGTCTAATTGTTAATACGACGTTGGGTACAATGAAATGATATGAACTGTCAATTATCTTCATTCATATCTTACTTCCAAAATAGAGTCGGTATTTTTATTTGTCCATTTATTGTGTAGTATGTTTATCTAGATACAATCGGACATTCCAACAAGTATAAATTATTTTTAAGGGCCGATTTTTCAATCATTGGTTAAAACTTACCCGTCCAATAAAGTATTACACGATAATATTAAAATGTCACTTGTAAACTGTCAATTGCATGCAATAAGAATACATTTTGTAATGGATGAATAATTTTTAACCGAGGATTGAAAAATCAGCCCAAAAAAATCCGATCACGTCGCGTCGGGATTCGAACCCGCCTCTACTCCCTATTTACCTCTACGCCATCCTTTGTTTCGAATCCCGCGGTCCCGTCTCGTAGTGATCGAATTTTTTTTATTTTTTTTTAATATTTAAAAAGCATTTGAATGCTATAAAAGTAAAATATCAAATTAATTCTAAAAAGTATTCCACCAACATGTCCAGGTCCAGGCGAGAGCTATACGGACTACGTGGCCACCAGGTGGTATAGAGCTCCAGAACTGCTGGTCGGTGACACCATGTATAGCACGCCTGTGGACGTGTGGGCTATTGGTGAGAGATATATTATTAACTTATCTATGTAGTTTTTGTTTTATAGCATTAAAATGCTTTATACGCGAGTAATTTTAAAGGATTAACAAGTCAATAACTGCGTTAAAAACAACCGACTTCAAACTTGCACTTGCAACATTTACAAATACAGACAAAAATGCTCATAAAATAAAAACTACTGGGCCTATCCGAAAAAAATTTTTATGGGACCAATTCGACACCATCCCGCATCGAACACAAAAAGAATCACGTAAATCGGTTCAGAAACCACGGAGTAATCGGTGTACATACATAAAAAAAAAAAAAAAAACATACCGGCCGAATTGATAACCTCCTCCTTTTTTTTTGAAGTCGGTTAAAAAGATCCTATCCAATTTTACACCCTCAAATAAAAAAAAAATAAAAAAGTTGTTAAAAATAATTTTTTATGAAAATAACTATTTGGACGACATAAGCGGATCACTTCTTACACCTTTATCTTTTTCTTTTACTGCCGTAACATGTTCTAGTATTTTTCATTGTTACTCATAATATTATGAACCCACATAAAAGTACCAAGTAACCTTTTATGGCATAAAGCTCAAAATATAATAAACTCCTTACTCCGTTATTTTATATTTACCTTTGTGCGGTTCAACGTCTTACCGCGGCTGTACACACTCGTCGAGAGCCTCTCGTCGAGAGCCTCGGCCGAAAAGACTCTCGTCGAGAGCATGCCTGTACACACTCGTTCTAACATTTGAACTGAAGACTTACACGAGAATGGACGTAGAAATAGCTGCTGCTATTTGTCTTTGTGCCGTGAGCTATTATAATTTTTTAAACATTTACTATAAAAAAAAATTCTCAAACCATGGAGAAAAAGAAGATGGTGGATGATTACTATGCACCGCAGTAGAAACAGGGAAATAAATATAAAAACTTCCTGAATAGTTAATGTATTTTATTGTATTTTTAAGGAATCAATAGAAACGCTTCTTTGTTTCAGAAGTAAAATGGAAAATCAATTGACTGAGTTGGTGGCAGAATCTTCTGGCCAATCCATACTAATATTATAAATGCGAAAGTAACTCTGTCTGTCTGTCTGTTACTCGATCACGCCTTAACTACTGAACCAATTTGCATGAAATTTGGTATAGAGATATTTTGATACCCGAGAAAGGACATAGGATAGGTTTTATCCCGGAAACCTACGGGAACGGGTTTTTCTTTGAAAACGCGGGCGAAGCCGCGGGCGGAAAGCTAGTTTAAAATAAATCCATAATAAATAAGTTCCATAAAAAAGGTTCTGTTTGATAGCACTCCAAAAACTGTAATTTTCGTTCATTAGACCACATAGTGAAACACGTGCGTTCATAAATAACGTCGGCGAGCAACTAACTGAACGAGTGTGTACTGTGTACATGCTCGCTCTCTCGAGACTCAACGAGACCCTTTGACTCGGGCGCAAAAAACCGACCAGCGACCGAGACAGCCGAGGCGAGACACGAGAGTGCGAGACAAGACGAATGCACCATGTACATACTCGTTCTCGGCCTGTCTCGGTGTGTCTCGGCGAGTGTGTAC
Source organism: Colias eurytheme (assembly GCF_061535395.1). Classification (NCBI taxonomy): domain Eukaryota; kingdom Metazoa; phylum Arthropoda; class Insecta; order Lepidoptera; family Pieridae; genus Colias; species Colias eurytheme. The sequence continues at coordinate 9,046,747 of NC_142997.1, read as the reverse complement.
AGCCGGCATTATACTGGTTAACCTTTAGAGTAAGGATGGTACAGAGATGTGCCTGTAATTTCTTTGTTCTCACTGCAATTTCTTCCGTGATTCATGTTTGATGTACTTGAAATGTTAATGTTGCCGTATAAAAAAAGCTTTTTCCGAGTTATTATTTATAAATCATATTTAAGGATATGAGCTTTTATGGTGTTTTTATTGTTTTGCTTTGTTATATTGTCATTATCGTGTAATTAATGTGTCCTACCGTTGGAAAGGTGGCAAAATAATTTTTTAATAGCTTTATCTCAATATGTTTTTGTGGGTATATTTTTACATAAACTGATTAGGCACTTTCTTTGTTATACAATGGTAAATCCAATCAGTTTAAATCGGTTTCACGATTTAAACAAGAAAATTTATCGAAGGTAGTGTGCTCAAGGTGTAGGTACCTATTACAAGTCTTTCGATAATAGTTGTATACGTAGTATATTATTATTAGTCTGTGATAATAGTTAACTACATTCCCTACGGTTAGTAATAACAGATTGCTAGTTTAATAAATGCCGTATTAAAAATGTAACAATTTATGAAGCTAAATTCAAACACTGCAGGAGATCAAGAGCCATTTTAGAATTTCTCGGAATGTCAGTGGGAGTTAAAAATATATTTTTATTTCTCGGGATCTTAAAAGTTCTCCTGGGAGTCTGGAAATATTCTTTATTTTTGTATTATTTACGTTGTGTTAATGTCTGCCTGTAAAGTTGGAAATAGCATTTTACAAGTTCATAATATTACAAATTTGATTTTATGTTGTTTATATATGTATTTTAATAATTTCATTATGCTTCTTACGAGATAGGGATCAAATTGGAGCATTATTTGCAGTAGGTATGATTATTCAAGTCCATCTATAGCTCCATCCATTTTTTTATACATCTACCTACCTTTATTCTTCGATATTTCTGCATTCTAAATTTGTAAGCAATTTACTTAATTCTTTTTACCTACTTGCCCCGTTTTATGCGCAAGTTCAAAGGGGTTACTTAACATAAATTAATGGAGAGAGTTCGGGCCAAGCGGCTAATCTTGTAGCATATTAACCTCGTTTCTAGCTCGATTTAGGTATCCTAGATTTACCTGTAACTAGGTATTTAAAAGTTTTATAAATCTTTTATGATAATTTAGGCCAGCAATCCCTGATACTTCACTTCACCAAGGTAAAAGTAATACTGTTAGATGAAGAGATCGGATTTTCGCGCAATTTTTTATGAATTTTGCGGTTAGGTTAGGCTTTGTATAAAGTTTAGCTTGATATAATAAGACAGACAGTACACTAAGCGGGCCTGATTACTTAAAGAAACAGCACACCAAACAATTCCATAGGTATAACTTGTTTTTTTTCCGCTAAATACTTGGCGCCTAAAAGCTTCTAGGACGTTCGAATGCCGCCTAAGACATTCTAGAACTTTGCAGGGTGCGTGTTCGCGGAGCTGCTATCCAGTGAGGCTTTATGGCCGGGAAAGAGTGATTTAGACCAATTATATCTAATTAGGAAGACCCTTGGAGATCTGCTGCCACGGCATATGACGATCTTCTCGCAAAACTCGTTTTTTCAGGTAATTTTTTTATTGTTATACGTTAGTTAATAGGTACTAATTTATCAAATTTAAATTTAACTTCCCAACCCAAATGTACACTTTATCGAGTGAATTAACTTTCTAAGGAAAATTATTGAAAAAATAAATGGATTACCTTACTAAGTACCTACCTGTTTCGTAATAGGAAAAAGAAATATTTATTTGGTCCTATGATATATAATATGAATTTTCAGGGATTGGCATTACCAGAACCTACTAACTTCGAGCCGCTACAAAAGAAGATACCACCACGATACGCGAATAATGAACTGATTTTAGACTTTTTGCAGGTGAGAAATATACGAGTATAAAGCATATATGCTTTATACTCGTATTATTCGTATTTATCTACTAAATACATATTATATATACCTATATATGTATTTTGTAGTTATATTGCAAAATAAATCACATTGAAATCCAACTGGTTCTGAATTTGCTTATTCTTGAAATACCTTGAATCTTTAGAAATTAATGACTTTTTAACGGATTTTAAACGCGATTTATACATTATTTTCCCGACGTTTCGAACACTTTACAGCGAGCGTGGTCACGGGTGGTAATTAATACCTACTCGCGTAAAATCAAACACTAGAAAATACTATAAATTGAATATATTTATTACGTAAGTAGTTACTTTTATTTATTTTATTTTTTTTAACTATCCCGCCCACAACTTTTGCTCCTCAAACCAGACCACAACCAAAGAACCCACCTCAATGATATAATTAGCTTTTTAACAGTATAAGTTCTACTTTTCTTTTTACGTCTGTAGGTATTTAAATAAATATTTCATGCCATCTATCAAGACTTGTTAATTTTCTAGCAATGTTTTATTGCGCGGATGTTTATTTAATTCATATATCAACTGGCTATCTATCTTATTGTTTCACAAATAAACCTAATAAATAAATTTAATCGTCTATACTCTATAGGAAGCTATTTATTGTAATTTGAAAATAACGACTTCCTATCCTATTATACACGATACAAATATAGTCTATAGAAGTTTCTGGGCTTCCAGAAATGCCTGGACAAAGACCCCTTGATGCGGTGGACGTGCGAACAATTACTACGGCATCCGATCTTCGAGAACTTTCTATTTACCTTACCTTCTTCCGACCACGATGAGTACGAGCGGATCCGGAGGGCGCAGGTTTGTATGTGGTGTGGTGAACGGCTGGACAGGTTTTGATGGGACTTTGGGAAAAGGATAAATCTGGATTTATGATTGGTTGATGGTTGTTGTTGAGACTATAATATTCTGTGCGTTTTAGGTAAAACTGTGGTAAAAGTTTGTTCTAATAAAAAAAAATCATTATCGATTTTTACTGTAATAAATCAGTTCTAGCAGGGTCACTACTATAAAATATTAATATTTTAGATTTAAACCTAGTAACTAGGTACCCAACACAAGGCCAGTAGTGACAAACACACAAAATAATTAGGTACTTTTTGAATAGAGTTTTTATAAGATTCTTTGTCAACACAGCAAAATTTCAATGAAAGATCTCGAGCGTTGTATGAAGAGACATCTACACACATATCTGATAGCACTGCTTTGTCCAAGAAAAGTAAAGGGAAATGAGTTCACTTTTTGAGGTACCCTCATTTATTTGATACAAATTATAAGCAATATTTGAAGGTAGTTTGCATTTTTGGATGATCTATTTAAATGTGATTGTATTGATAGCCTATGTAATGTAAAAATCTTATTTTATCATTTTAAAATTTAAGTCTTATTTATATTAGTTATATGAGTGTAGATAATATATTTCTTATATATTATAGAAAATGTATTGGTTAAGTATGTTTTTAATAGATCAGAATTATTTATAATTTAGTGAAAATTTACATTAAGAAATATACCCCTATCTTTTACTCTACTACAACTATGTAAGGACTTATTTAAATTACCTGTATTGCGAGATAGATATCTTTGGCATGGCACCAGGGATACCTACAGCAATTCATAGAAAATACATACTTACATTATTTTAACTACTTAAACACCCAGGTACAATCATCGCCCCTGCTACCTCAGCTGATAGTAAACGAGCGATCCCAGCCCAAGAAGAAGACAGAGATGGAGGCCCGAGGCCACCTCCCCACCATATGACTAGCACCGCGACGTTAAATTAAATGTTTATTGCTATTTGTTTGTTTTATTTAACAACTACCCTCATATTATCAATGTTTAGAATTGTACTTTACTTTAGGTGGTAAATGTTAAAAATATGTAATGACGATTCGAAAGTGCTTCTAAAAGAAGTCTAATTGAATAAATAAATGTTTGAGTTTGTGAATTCATATATTTGTAGTTTCACATAAAAATGTTAAATACATACTTTACAGTTAACACAGCTGATTCTTAAATAAATCAGCATCTTGATTTTTTACCATTATACCATTTTATAATAATATTGCTTGTTAACCCATTGACCACCGAGCGGCCCGATCGGGCCGAGACACAATAGATTTTCTATTGTGTCTGTGATCCGAGGACTGACGGATTAAAAAGAGCAGATTATATTTTTTCATTTGAGAAGACTATAATGCACAAGATTTTTGAACTAAAATGCCGTTTCTTTGTCTTTATAATATACAACTAAAATATTGTCTTTCTTTCACATTATGTTACTTATTATAAAAGCACTTTTTTATGGAATGAATGAATTATTGTTAAAGTATATAATATCTATTCTAGTTAGAGTAATAATTTGAAACAGGAATAATGATTTCAAATTAATAAAAGAAACGCTGATTAATAACAAACCATTTTATTTATACTTCACAGTCATTTAAACAACTGTTAAGAAAAATTATTTTAATTAATTACATTAATTTACCTTTTCTAACAGCATAAAATATTATCTAATAGGTAGTTTAACAATATCCTCCATCACATATTATTTACATCCCCCTCCATAAGTTCTTATTCTCGGAAAATCTGGAAATAGAATTAAAAATAAAGTTTAATAAGACAAGTTAAATTTAATTTCACTAATAAGTACCTATAACAAAGGTACTTATTAGTGAAATTAAATTTAATAACTTCACAAGAAAGATAGAAAATTGTGGTTTTACTGTGCATCAGATTAGAACTTGAAACTTGGTAATGTCCAAATATCAATGATTATTTTTCCGACCCAAATATCGACCAATAGAATTGCACCATTCGACGTCACGTGGTACAACCTACATGGTATTATACTGATAATTTTTTGAAAATTTTCTTTGGTAGTTGACGTCTAACTGACAGGTTGAATTCAATTGTGAAATTATTGGCCGACATTTGGGACGGAAAAATAATCCCCCGATACCACACGAGCTTCAAAATTATCTGGCATTTCCTCTTGTGGTATTATAAGTGAATATTTTGGAGAATTGAATATTTTCATAACGAATACAGCCATTTATATAATAATTTTATTAATGATATATTCAGACTGTTTATATTCCACTATTTTTGACTCTACACTCTCAGATGTTAAGTGTAAGGTTATTTACAGGTTTCTAATAATTTATGAGTTTATGTTTTAACCAGCGCATAACACATGCTTCGAATAATTGACTTCTAAATGTACATACCGCTGGTAAATTCTTCCTATCTTTCTCTGGTACAAGAACGTCGACATTCTGTAATTTCATCCAGCCGTAGTGGCTTCCCGCGATCAGTGGAATTATAATGAGGACCACGAGATTCTTGTTAACAAATTGCCCCACGTTGAACATGTTTATACTTTTATTAATATAACTTCAAAATATAATATTTTTCGTGCTTTTCTCGATCTTATTCGGTGACAGATCACATTTGAGTTTTGACAAATGACAACAGACAAATATTACATTGACATTGTTTTTAATATTTTGTTACACAATAATACACATGAAAGCCGACTATTTAATAACAGTATGTTAAAATCAAGTACACCCTTAGACAAAAACATCAATTTAATTCTGCCATATTTTATTTTGCTTTTGGCAGAATGTGACATTTACAAAATTACAACAGTTTCAGTTTACAGCTGCTAATGTCATGTGTCATTTGGGTTTTCGTTTATAAATTGCTTTATTATACTTGCCTTCACTGAATAAAATATATTTTATACTACTACATTTGTTGTAACTAATAAAATAGAAAAATATTAGTTACACTCAATTTTACCATGATTGCTTCCTAATAAGAACCAATTATTTAGTCTAATTAGACAATTTTAAGTCTGTATCCTACAGGCTACAGCTGTCAATGACAAATGTCAAATATGAATTGAACGTCGACGTCAAGATCAAACTATCAACTCAAAAACATGGTGGCGTTTCAGTAAAAGGGTGTACATTTCGACTAGTCATTAAAAATTTAGGAAGCTTATTAAGCAAGAGTGTTTGATACAAATTGTAAGTATATTATTTAGGTATTTAAACATGCATTAAGTTATTGTTACGCTAATATTATGCGTTCTTTCAGGTAAACACCAAACCAATAAGCTTCATACAAAATTAAGGATGACGTCTGAAGAATGCCAGATTTCCGAGGAACTGAAGGGATGTTACGAGAATCTTATTGTAATCGACATTGGCGCAAACTTGACGAACAAGAAATACGGCCGTGATCTGGATTCAGTAGTGCAAAGGGCAAAAGATGCAGGTACGATTTATAAACAAAAAATAAATAAAAAATAATTGCCAAAAATCTCGCGTGCAAATATGTTAGGACGTAACAGTGCATTAATTTACACCGGTTAGATATTCGTGTGCCGAATGCCTGCGTTAATTTATTTATATTACAAAGAAGGTTGCTTCATAAGAAAGTTAGAAATTCACATTCGATCATATCAATATTTCATTGAGATTTATTAGTTTTTCCACTCTATAAATTTATACATATTCATGCAGAATGGAATCTAATACTGCATTCCAGTATGTATCATCAATCAGGTGATATCCACATCATATTATTATTTTATAAGCATTATTTTCTGTTTAATGTAATGTCAGAATGTTAAGAATATTTTTTTTGTAATTATCCAATTTATAATATTTTCAAACCATAAATATATACCATAATATATTACTCATAATTGGTTTATTATGACTGGTTACTAAGAAGTTGATTCATATATTATCTTCAATATATTATTCTACACATATTTATAGATATTACACATACAGTTTATAAACAAATTCCAAAGTCTAAATAAAATCTGTTACAAAAAACAAACAGATAAATAAAATATTTTCTGATTGTAAGTACCATTTGCTAGTACTTTATTGACCATTTACTAAAAAAGAGTAAATCTACTATTACAAATATACAAACACTAGCTTTCAGCCCACATTAAAAAAAAAAAAACCCACATAGTTCCCATTTTCGTGAGATTTCCGGGATAAAACCTATCCTATGTGTTAATCCAAGTTACCCTCTTTATGTGTGCTAAATTTCATTGTAATCAGTTAAGCATTTGCATGAAAGAGTAACAAACATACATACACACACATCCTCACAAAATTTCGCATTTATAATATTAGTAGGAAGGATTTTGGTCTATATTACAAAATTGATCCTCTATATAACCTAACTAGCTGCTCCCCGCGGTTTCACCCCCGTGGCTCCACTCCTGTTGGCCGTAGCGTGATGATATATAGCCTATAGCCTTCCTCAATAAATGGGCTATCTAACACCAAAACAATTTTTAAAATCGGACCAGTAGTTCCTGAGATTAGCGCATTAAAACGAACAAACTCTTCAGCTTTATAATATTAGTATAGATTTACAAAGTCATGTCAACTGCTATAAGTCATGAGAAAGGCCGTTTGGCTTCTTTAAAAATTATATCTAATGTTATGAAGTAATTCAACCGCAATAATGGGATCATTATAATCTCCGTACTGTGTGGTGTAATTTATATAACTTAGTTTTATCCTACTTAGCGATAAGTATTATACAACTAAGTCACTGTGCTGTTTCTATTTTTATTTAGGTCTAAGGAATTAGTGTATCTATTTTTATAGGGTTTTTGGTAGTTTATAGATGGATGCAGTGATGAAGTTTCTTATTGTAAAATAACTTGTTAATTTTAATAGTGAAAGGGTTGTGCCTGTATTGTAGATATATAAAAATAGCTAATTCTAAACTAATCATTGACTCCGACTCTGTCTGGGTTGGACTGGAATAAAAACTATAAACTTTTAAAGCCTAAGTCTCTCGAGAATATAGTTTCATTGCATTGATGAAAGAATTTCCAAAATTGCTTGTTTATCGGACTAGAAAATAGGACGAGGTTTCTTTTTCGGCTTTTTCCATGAACTTCGCGTAATCGGATGAGATTTTACATTTTCCCCATATGCCACTGAAATTAAGTAAATTTATCTATTACCTGTAAGGTACATATTTATTCAAATACATTCTGCATATGTTAACATATTTTAATTTTTCGGAATACATGTTAACATATTTTGTGTACTTTTAACCAGGTGTCCAAAAGATAATGGTCACAGGCACATCAGTGAGGAGCAGCAAGGAAGCACTTAGGTTAACTCGACTCTACCCCAGCACAATATATTCGACAGCAGGTATGTTTGTTCATTTTTTTTGTGTGGTATTACATTTATGTGTTTTTTTTTCATACAAAAGTTTTAGTAATGCTTAGTTGAAAATATGTTTTCATAAAATAGAAAAAACAATGTAGAATTGGTCACTAAAAAAATTATATTATAGTTATTACTATTTTTGTTAATTTAAAACAACTTTTTTTATCATAAACAAACAGATTCAGCCTTTTAAATTCTATTAAATGCATAGAAAAATAACAGAAAATATCATACTTTTTATCATATATATTTAATAAATTAAAGCAAATAAAAATAGGGATTATCTACATATCTATATCTAGTGACATGCATTGATCGTATCAGCGTATGATAATCCTGCAGCATTTAGTTTATCTCACGACATAAGTCGAGTATTTGGGCCTTTGATAATTCAAATGTGTAGCAATCTTGTATGTAAATAAATAAAAACATATTCAATGATTCGTTCTTTTAACCTAATTTTTATATATATCGAAATAACAAACATCAATTTTAAATTAGTAATTGTGGGAAAAAACAATTCTATAAATGGTGAAAATAATACGAAAAATCTTTTTATATTTAACTTTTTATTAATAGTTTATTGAAATGAACTGAACCAATCTAACACATAATATATCCTACTTATTACTGCGTAAACGAAACGTGGTAATCGATTTCGTATGCAGTGAAGTACCTATATGTGATAACATAGTCATAAAATGTATAAATATTTAGCATTAATACATAGTAAAAATAATATATAAAGTCATGGATTAGATTTCTAAAATACCGCAAGACGTTAAATCAATGATGGACGAGGACCTATGTTCCGAGTTACAAGCGATAGCGACGGCAGAGTAGTTTAAAAATTAAAATAATAAATACGCACAAAATAAAGTATACGGCTTTTTAGATTCAGACTATTTTTAATAGCTTCCCCCTGTGCCTTCGTCTGCTCTGTCTTAAAAAAAGCTTAAGCAATCTTTCTATTAAGAAAAGACGCATCGATCATAGTTTTAAAGATATGCTCAATCCAAAGCATGCATAGGGACAGACAGACAGCGGGAAGTGACTTTGTTTTATAATGTGTAGTGACAACGAAAAATATGTAATAAACAATGTCAAAAACTAGGTGTACACCCGCACGACGCCAAATCTATGGTGGACGAAGAGCTCTGGTCTGAGTTACAAGCGACAGCGGCGGCGCCCGAGTGCGTGGCGGTCGGCGAGTGCGGTCTCAACTATAGCAAGGACTTTAGTGAGCCACGCGTGCAACGGGACGCGTTTAAGCGGCAGGTACGTGGCATGAGCGGTAGCGATTTTTTGGGGAAATCGCTTTTTTGCGCTCGTTGGTGAAGTTACAATGATTGCTAAATAGGTATATAGGAAAGATTTCTTTGAGACACCCGTGCAACGGGACGCGTTTAAGCGGCAGGTGCGTGGTATAAGCGGTAGCGATTTTTCGGCAAATCGCTTTTTGTGCCGAGGAAATTTTTGTTTTGTTTATTATAAGTTTTATTTTTAGAGTTTGTGTATATATTTATTAGAAATTTGTGTGGTTTTTTCATGTTAAAAGTATTTTACATGAACAAAAAAAAATTCAATGGAGTTCGCGTAGTATTGTAGGTTAAGATTGAAAAACTTAAAAATATACATCCATAATGGGAAACTTTCTTTTCGCAAAATAATAAACGCAGACTAGCTTATTAATATAACAACTTCTTTCTTTCCTTAACACCCTAAATTACTCTAACACATTAATAACACATCAGATTCCCGAATTAACGTATATCCGGTATCGGGTATACGATAACGATGGTAGCAAGACGCTAACGGGTTCAAAAACCCCTCGTGTGTTATAATGAAAGTTTCCGGCCGTGAAAATCGTAAGATAAAATTAGACTTGCTCTTGTTAAGGTTAAAGACAAGATGTTTTGTGTAGATTTATGTTTGGTTTTTATGTGAGGAGTTTATTGGGATAACTGAAGAGCATTAGGAATTCTAATTGAAGTGAAATTTCAAAGTCTCCTCATGGCAATACTGTCACGTCATGGAGTAAGGCGGCGATTTTGGTATCTTTGAATCTTGTCAAAGAAGTTTTACTTGTGAGACGTGTGCTCGGCACAATGCTCTTATTAATTTTGATATTAATCACATTAATATTAAAATTTGTTATGTGTAAAGTTATGTCAATCTGTTTTAAGTGAAAATGAAATATAGATAATAATATATACTTTTGCAAGCAAAGCCGCGTGGTGAATTTAGTTTGTTATTACCCGATTTCATCAGTAGGTAGAGCAATCCTTCTGTATTTTAACACACATAATATGTAGGTGTTATTGTATTATAATTATGTATGTTTAATCCTTTGAAATGCAGCGTAAATTAGCTTGTAGGTATAAATATATAGCTTGTAGGATTTATTTCGAGGTATAGTTGAATTAATTTCAACTGTGCAAGTGAAACACTGATTGATTTTATTGCCTATTTTATGTCTTCAAGAGTGTTTATCCAATCGGACTCTTAGTTTTTTCAATAACAGTTTTATCATTTTTATTTTTCAAGAAACTGCCTCTTTATCAAAAATGGTATAGATACTAAAGCAACAAACACTTTAAATACAATTTCCTCGAAGATCTGCAAATGATAAATACTTAATAAATACATCCGATAGCAGACTCAGGTGACCCGAAATAAACAGGATAATTGGACATTGAGCAGCACCTACATGTGCGTCTCGGAATGTATGGAATGATGAGTGTATCGGCTTGGAATGTGAATTTATAAGATTGTAGGTATTCTAATAATTATCTATACTAATATTATAAAGCTGAAGAGTTTGTTTGTTTGTTTGAACGAGCTAATCCCAGGAACTACTGGTCTGATTTGAAAAATTATTTCGCCCATTCGCCCATTTATCGAGGAAGGCTATAGGCTATATATCATCACACTAAGACCAACAGGAGCGGAGCAATGCGGGTGAAACCGTGGAGCACAGTTAGTCAATCATAATATAAGGATTTGTAGGTATAATGGTAATTATCTCTGCTTAGTACACACTACACAGAGCATTTAGGTACAACTAGCGATCATATTATGTTGAGGTGCTTCATCTTTAATTTGATAGTTTTCAAAGATTGTTCTAATAGTCTGAATGTTATGATTAATAGAGAGGTAGTAACTAGGTATAGCTTGAATATTGATTTTGAGATATACTATAAATAATAGACCATGGATGAATTGATTTTGATCTGTTGTTGAAAATTACATTTGTAATGTGATTTGGTTCTTTTTGGAAAATTTAACTCTGCCCAATGAGTATTTCTTTCGGGGTTCACTCACACCAGAATGTCTGTCAATCAGAAATAGAATCATTGCATTTAGATTTTAGATCTTAGTCATAACACAGGAAAAAACTGAATCGATAGACCACTTACGATCCCAAAAATACTATTTATATTTTAAGCTGTGTTTCCGTGACTCAACGTAAATTTTTAAATAGAAAATCCATAATCATAATTGATTTATATGCTTGTTTATTAGTGTAACAGACAAAAATATATTTTTTTTGAATCAATTACACAAACAAATTATTGTCAAAAGGCATTCGCTCAGCTTTTTTTGCTTGTTATGTACATTTGTCTGACCCAATTCAATAAGATTGCCAAGATTATAGTAGCAGGTCATCTTGCTATAACAAAGGAGCACGAACAATGTCGCGGGTTAAATATAGTCTAAATTTAGCCGTGTCTCGCAAGGCTAAGCCTACACCTGGGTCGTAGTACGTAACTAGTTATTATTAGACTAGTCTAGGCTATCAAATTACAATTTAGTGGCCTATTTGTAATTAGGGGCACTAATTGTTATATCGTGCGTAAATTATTCATTTAGGTTATAGACTTAATTGTTGAATCGTATTGTTATGTGTTGTTGTTTACAATCTTATCTTTACGCGGAATTAGGGTGTGTAGTATGATTAGAATGGACGATTAAATTAATCCCATTGTTTAAAAATAGATACCTACATGCATTTTAGTATAATTTAATGTCTAATTTAGGATAATATATCCAAAATAACACCAATTTTCTTTTTGTCTGTTTATAGACAGTCTCTGAAATCTGTATCAATTATACCAGATATTGCCATATCGATTAATGTTGTGTTTTAGATAAATAATAGATTAATCCCCAAAATTACAACGTTTTCGTCAACGTACAACGGGTGTCGTTTAGTAAGTTTCAAAGATTTATAGAATCTTATGTCTATATGTCCTTCTATCTAGCTTTTTGATCAAAGGTTTGATCTATTATCATATACCAACTCCAATTTACTTTGTAATTGTACGTGCTAATGGTCCTATCTCAGTACAATTTTCAAGGTAAGGTTTTATTATAGCAGCGGTTATCCGCGGCCTTCACGTATCGCTTTGATGTTATAAACTGAAACTTTATATTGATAGGGGGTAACGGGTCAGATATAGCGCGCAAAAGTTTCGATTTTTAAGGTGTATTGACTTTCCTTGAAGGACAAAGGATGAGGAAAACAATTATGCTTCGTTTTTTTACATACAAATGCAAAAACCCACAAAATTATATGTTTTATATAATTTTGATACAATTTTAGGCTGAGGCTCAACTGTAAATGAAATATTTAAAATATTATATTAGTACTAAGTCTCAAATTTTTGTATTAAAGTCCTTAAGTTCAGTTAGGAAGTTTTTTTCTTATTGCCTTATTGATTTGTATAAAACATTGCCTGTTCGTGTACTAGTTTATCATAGTTTGCTCTGTACAGTTTGTCAAAACTTAACATAATCCAATATCGATACTTCCAGGTTGAAATCGCGTGCGAACTGCGAAAACCGCTCTTCGTGCACGAAAAAGAGGCCCAAGACGACCTTATCGCAATCCTGGACGAATTTGCCAATAAACTACCGCCTGTAGTGATACACTCGTTCACGGGAACAGTCGAACAGGGCATCAGATATATAGAGAAGGGCTTCTATTTGGGCATCACGGGATATATTTGTAAGGACAAGTCCGATGGAGGCATTAGAAGGCTATTATCTGAGAGGATTCTGCCGTTAGATAAGCTATTGGTCGAGACTGATTCCCCGTTTATGTATCCGAATATGAGGGCCTCGAAACTGCCGCTGCACGTCAAGGATTCGCTTACTGAGAGGTGAGTTATTATTTTTTTTTAATATATACTTAATATTATAAAGCTGAAGAGTTTGTTTGTCTGTTTGAACGCGCTAATCTCGGGTACTACTGGTCCGATTTGAAAATTTCTTTCGGTGTTAGATAGCCCATTTATCGAGGAAAGCTATAGGCTATATATCATCACGCTAAGACCAACAGGAGCGGAGCACTGCTGGTAAAACCGCGGAGCACAGCTAGTCCTATATATGAAGCAGATAGTATTTAACTAAATACCGTATCTCTGCTTCACACTAGCATGTACTGCCTTATTTTTGTGAAACAATTTCTTATGATATGGGAAGGTATATGATAACATGAATCACGACATGGCCTTTTTGTGAGTTTTTCTAATGTGAAAAATAAATTTTCCGATTGGTCTTGTGTTTTCGAATATGTTTGGTGATTATATTTTATTTACATAGGTTTAATGCCTGTTACACTAATTGATAATAATATCCCTCATGACCTATAAACACTTGATATTTATAAGCATTATTTGTTATTTTAACTGAGAGATATCCAAAAGTTGTTTAACTGTCCATGAACTATTTTACATTTACATATTTGTAGTTCGAAAATTGATAGACAGTTTAGTTTACTCCTTTTTCCTCCTACTATTTAGCTAATAAAAAAAGACGGGTTGCACTCCGGGAGTGCCAGCAGAAGTGAAAACTTGATTATTAACGTTGAGCATGTTTGATATTTTGGAATGGTATCCGTCTTACGCATTTTCGATCAGGTCACGTGTCCTGACGCGAGTTTAAGATTTTATACCCATTACAGAAAAAATGCTCAACGCCGCTCAAGAAGTTTTCACTTCAAAAAAATTATTATTATATTCACAGATCGATGAACTTCGTGAACCGCTACTGCACGTTCCAACGCAACGAGCCTTGCGCATTACCAGCTATAGTGGAACTCGTGGCTGGTTTCCGCGGTGAGAAACCGGAGGATGTAGCACTTGCCACTGCTTTCAATGCGCTCAAGATCTTTGGGTTGAGTCAGTAGGGGGTAAACTGCTAAAAGGGGTAGGAGAAGACCTTGCTGTGCTAAAAAGGGAGGGGTTGAGAAAGGTAACTTGCTGGTAAAGAAGGAGGGAGAGATTGGTAGAAACGCAAGGGGGAGTAAACTACTGGTAAAAGGGGGATTGACTGGCTTGACGCTTGCAACGTAGGGAGGGCCATTTTTTTTTTGTTAATGGAGGGAAAGTTCTAAAGATACTCTATCTTTTGAGGAAAAAGCAGAGCATGTGGGATTCTTACCCACTAAAATCTCCTCCTCCATGATAGCTTAATTTGAATAAGGAGATAAGATACCGTAGAGTAGGCAAAAGGTGTGCATTGTACATTTAACAGACTGGCTTTGGAATAGGACAGGTGCTGGATCATGCAGAAATATATGATGCTAAGACGTGCTGACAAAAATAGAAATATTAGAAAACCAATAATTAGTAATCAATGCGAAGGATTATAATTTATAACCCTTTATGAAATGGTCAGTAAGTGGTCAAGCCAGTCACGACAATCAAGTATCTCCTCTATGAAGTCCTCCATAGAGAACAAATTGACAGAAATGCTACACAATATATCTGGTATTCAAAGTGCAGTCTATCCTTTCACTAGGTGCGTATATATGTTACGGCTAAAGGTAGGTGAGAACATAAACTTAAGATTAGCCGGCTAAACTTAGGTTTATTTTCGACGAGGTGTTAATGTTAGTTTGTTCTATCTTTAGCCGGCTAAACTTAAGTGTAACCGCAGGCCCGTGGCTAAAAATGTCGGGGTGGGTAGATTTGGTTACTATAATACATGTAAGGAACAGGGCGAGTGTTTTCTGGCACTTCGCCGGCTGCTGCCGCAGCACGCTCGCTGCGCTCGCTCGGCTCGTGCGGGTCTTAAGAGTTCTAACCTAACCTAACCTAGCCACCAGCTTTCTGCCCTGAGTCGGGGTGGGTAGATTTGGTTACTATAATACATGTAAGGAACAGGGCGAGTGTTTTCTGGCACTGTGCGGGCCCCTCAAGCCCTCCACCGGCCCGGCGCTAACCAAATCTACCCACCCCGACATTTTTAGCCACGGGCCTGCGGTTACACTTAAGTTTAGCCGGCTAAAGATAGAACAAACTAACATTAACACCTCGTCGAAAATAAACCTAAGTTTAGCCGGCTAATCTTAAGTTTATGTTCTCACCTACCTTTAGCCGTGACATATACATATAGAAAAAAATGTCTTATGTAAGATGTGTAGAAACAGACGCTGAGTCTGTAGATGCAAACATACAAACAGACAAAGAAGTTAAGTGGCAAGCTATTAATTGATAAATGTTAAGTTATTGCGTATTTTAAAAGGACAGGGTAATGAACTGATTTTAAAGTAAGAAGCTAAGATTTCAATTTTCTTGCCATTTTAGTAGGAGATCAAAAAACATCTTATTTCTATGAAATAAAATGCTCTTTTAGATTTGGATTGTGTTCATTTATCAATTACTAGCTATGCTACCACGCGCCGAATTCTTAAACATTTTGTCTCGACTTATTCCGAACTGAAGACGTGTTTAGAATAATAATGACTATTTTTTTAAAGAGCTTCATTCATGAGGGGCTTAATTCAATAGTCCTTCATATAAAAATAACATGTATTCTATATCTTTTATAGAACAACTCGGTAACATAAAGTTTGAGTTAAGAATTTACAAAATATATTGTAAATTTAACACACATTTTAAAATACATATATACCATTGGTATATTATATAGTGGTTATGTACGATTTGTGGTGACTAACCTACAAAATGTCTATATACAAAAAAATGGCATTATTATCTTAAACACGTATCTTCTACTAATGATTTCCATGCATTCGAATGATTTATATAATTATATTTCATTCAAAATATTTTAATACTCATGTATAATGGTATCAATTTACCATATTATTTAAATAAATCAGATATTTTGCTATTTACCTTGAAATATATTTAAATAATTATTTACGTGTTTATAACGAATTATTGTGCCTTTAAAGATGATAATTAGAAATATATAAAAAAAATGACAAAAATATTTATAGAAATGATGTTACCTATTATTAGAGATTTAATTGTTAGGTAATTTATTATGTGAAATAATTCATCAGACGTCTACGATTTTATAATTAATTATTGACGAAATGATTTTTGAATCGAAAATTTAATTTGAAATGGGGAAAGCTAAGATAAAATTCTAAATTACCCTGTTCCATAATTAAATATTGTGGTGCTAATTTTTAAATGATCAATTATATTTCATATAGTGTTTATGAAAAATTAGGCAGCTAAGTATTTTTCCTCATTTCAAATTTAAAAATGGCAATATGAGGCTATATACTAACAAATTATCCACCATTCTTGCCATCATTAAAATACGAGATTTGCCTCTCTATATAAGTAAGCAATGTTAGAGTAAGATTGACTACAATTTGGTTTTGCAAAATCAAAGGTTTGAGTGTACCTGAACACTTCAAGCTTATGCCATTGTATGAACTGCATAATATTACGTTATTTAGTATCGTTCAGATACATAGCTTTTGTTTATTTTTGATTAGCTTTTTTTCGTTTTGTATTGTCTATGGTGCACGTGCTTTTTTATTTATTTATAAATATGGTGGCAATGGCAATAGTCACAATGATCTCATTTTGACAGTTCTCAAGTGTAAGGACAGATTAAAAATCACAATGGCTTGTAAATTTGTACAAGTTTGTATAAATAATTTATTGTAGGGGGGGCCATTTTTTAGTCTGTGCTTATGTTTGTGTGGTTTTTGACAGATTCTGCTAGATAATGTGTGACTCGATTTATATTTACGTCGTTATTTATTTGCACTCTTTAAGTCTGCAGCCATATCTCGACATAACTAAGCTGTAGCCACTGTATTTGCCGCACGGTGTTAGGTGTTAATGTTATAGCTCTGCGCAGAGCATTCCTATTCGAATTTTAATTATATTTTCATCGAATATTGTAAATAGCTATTATTATTAATATAAATATTGTTATTTAATGCTGGTAGTCACAACGAAATCAAAGACTGCAAGTATTACTGTGGGATTTGACTTTAATGTTTATCAAGTATTGTTGATTATTTTTTGACAATCAATTTGATTAGTTCTAAGTTCTAGGGGTCAATTATTTATACTAAAGTGTACTGAATGTATGTTTACGTAAACTAATGTAGGTGTTACGATCCCTCGGACGAATGTACTGTAGTGCCTTCGACATAACGTCCTTTTGTGATACAATATTTTTTCATAGATTGTACAGATTATTTCTTGCAATAAAATGTAAAAGAATATCGCTTTTTATTTTTCTTCCTATTCCCTTATTGGTTTTATCCTTTTTGAAAAATGATTAATACTACAAAAAATATCAAATAAAATAAATTATGGATATCAGCGTTTTCACAGATTTACAAAATATACCTGGCCTAATTATTGTTGCTATCTATGCTAGTGTAAATATCATACGGAATCTATACAAGTAAAAGTTCGCCAATTACCTTAAATTATTTTAAGTCGGATTCTTATTCCGATTGAGTAGCTTTACAAAATGGCACGTCATGTGGCGTGATAATCAGAAGCTTTATGATAAGACACCATCGTAATCTTTCAACCTACAGTTTATAAGGATAGCTACAATACATAAAATGAAAAAATACACGACTCCCTGTCCCTAGTTTGGTCCAGACTCACAGTATACCCATATATTTTTGCAATAGAAAATGTCGACTTGAACAACATTGTGGATGAGAATTAGGGTCATTTTCCAGCAGAGATGTGCTATGCAGCTGTGCTGTGAAACTATGTGACCATTTCCATTGATGCAACAGAATACATAATAGTAGCCTGATGCTAAAATAGGTAGCGCTGCTAGTAAGATGTGCTATGAAGATGCGCCGCCGAAAAAGTAGCTTTGTGAGAAAGATGCGCAGCTCGAGCCATGCGATGTATCGATAGTATGCGTTCTATTCACATAGCTATTAGAGGCCATTCATAGCACACATCCATGGCTTGCCTCCTATATAAAAGCACTAGTGGTCCGCCCCGGCTTCGCCCGTGGTACATATTTCGCAATAAAAGGTAGCCTATGTCCTTTCTCGGGTATCAAAATATCTCAGTTCAGTAGTTTAGGCGTGATTGAGTAACAGACAGACAGACAGAGTTACTTTCGCATTTATAATATTAGTATGGATATTTCAGTTGATTCAGTTTCCACCAATGGTAAGCATCATATGCATATAAGATATGTTATTGAGGATTTTCAAGAAAACCAATTTGTTTCTCTGTAAATTCAAAGTTTCCATTTCAGAAAGTTTCAATTTTGAATATTGATGAAATTTTATTTCATTACATGCATATGCATCTGGCTTACGAAAGATGAGACTGGCATTTTATTTCGAAAATTTATATTTATTTATTATTGGTGGATATCAAACGCATCCACAGCAACGCACACCTCTAGTGGAAAAGTACCCTTAGGGCAAAAGCTCGTATTTGTGTTTTTATGATTTTTACCTTTTGAGTTCTTACTTTATTAGAGTCTACAATCCCATGCTTTAGTTAGTTTTTGAAGTGAAACTTCTTTATCGGGGTTGGAAAATGTAGTGTAACATTTTTTCGTATGCGTGACATTTTTCCCTTACGCGCCATCTTTTTCTTATCCCTACCACGCGTGATTTATTTCTGTAAAATTGCATATATAATAAATTTTTTTTTTGTGTAAGCGATCAGCGTAAACATGTAACAGCGTATACACTACACAATATATCATTGTTAGTAAGTAGCATATTTTTTGGGTAAAAATTATAACTTGTAGATATTGATTTCATTTTTACACTAATTGTGTTCAAATGTTCTTTCTGAGGAATGATGTGATGCCAGTTTTTTCTGTCCCACGGGACTATAAATAAAAAGTTCATATTTTATAACGCCACATTACAAGTTGACTCATTTCTAATAATTGGGTGAGGAATATACAAATAAAACAAATCAATAATTTTTAATATATATTTATTAATATTTACAATTTTTTCATCATACGCCTAAACCTTAACAAAATATAACACACAGTCAAGGACAACTAATTAACCAAGTCTTACAAAATTGGCATTAATTTTTATAAATCTAAGAATAAGTAGCTAAATTTACAATAAATTCAGAATTGATACAATTTGAAAAGAAATATGCATAAAACATATTTTTTCTTAAACAATATGAAAAAAAAAACCTTTTTTTACATAAAGCAAAAAATACAATGTAACAAATTTGTATTCTGAACACAATAAAGTTCACCTGTTGCCAAAGAAATGAAAAAAGCTACCCATAAAATAAAACATTTTTTAGATTCATATTTTTTATTAATTCTTGTGATCTTAAAAGCTAGCTTTTATCCAGTTTTCTTACAAGTGGAGGTGGGGGGGAGGTAAGTACTTTTCTTGAAAGTCTGACTTGGCCGGAAACAGGATCTCGACCAAAGTATTTCACTTGTATCTCCGAACCTACGTCCAGACCTAACACTGAGGGGTGCATTATCTGAAAATTGGAAAAACATATAGTTAAGTATGATTTGTTACATTGGTTAGTTAGTTATAAGTTTAAAATTTATAAGGTTTGTTTGCTGACAAATTCCGTAGTGTTTTAGAAAAAAATGATTACAATTTTTAACTTTAACTGCACTTTGAATTTTACAAATATAAAAATATTGAACATAATATTATTTTTAATTCATACAAAAAGCTTAAATACTTTAGCTCTAGTTATATGCAATGAAATTATGTATAATCAAACATATGGTTGACTTTCATTCTAATATCGAAAAAAATTACAAACACAAACATTAATACATCAAAAATTTCATCAAAATCCGTTCAGCCGTTTTACACTAATACCATACACACTCACCTTCCTATGGTCCAACTGCGTATTGTGGACGAGCGCTGGCGTCATACCACTGTATAGCGTGACCAATACACCAATGTCTTTTACTTCTACAACCTGAATAAATTGGGAAAAAATATGCTTTAAAATCATGAAATTATTGTATTTATAATTTTTTAAAGAATAGAAAAACTTCGATCACTAGGCGGGATTGGAACCCGCGTCTTTCGACATACCCAGGCGATGCCTTTGACCTTTCGGCCATCCGTGACTAAATTTTTCCAGTTTTAAAATTTTTAATTAAAAAAACTCAAATAAACTTAGCACTTATACAGTGTGGAAATTTTAACATTTTATACCCCAGCCACACGACTCGACGAGTGGTATGGGAAGTGACGAGGGAAGTAAGCAGGGACGTAGTGTGGCCACGTTACTCGTCATGCCACTCGTCGTGCTCATCGTCCTGCTCACTGCTGTCGGCTTTTGCGCGCGAGTCAAAGGACCGGCAATACGAGTGCGAATTAGGGATGGGCGTTATGGAATCAACTGACTAGTTAAATTAACCGTCTATATGTACACTCAACGATTCGACTATTCCATCGCTCACCAATGCACTAGTTGAATTCAATGGCTAAACAGTCTTATTGATAAGAATAAATTCTTTTCTTTGAAGTTTAAAAAAAACATATTTTTGGTTTACAAGATCAATGTTTTGAATTTAAACTATAAAAACAAACGATAATAAGTTTTTTAAGTAATACATACTTTTTTTAGGGAGTATAATTTTTGTAAGAAAGCATAAACATTTATTACTTAATTGTTTTATTGAGATTAGAATTTATTGTTTTAAGAATTTATTAAATAATAGTTATTTATTTTAACTAGTTGAACGACTAGTTGATTAACGATCTAGTCTCGTTGATGAAAAATACGTCGACGACCCATCCCTAGTGAAGAGCGTCGCGATTAATCGCGCGAGTAGAGCAGTGTGTGGCCAGACGGCAATATCGAGGCGAGCGGCAGCGCGATGAGCAGGACGAGGAGCATAGTGTGGCTGGGGTATCACGGATAATATCGTGCAGATGTAGAAAAAACTAGTTCAAGACCTGTTCGTGTCGATTTGAAGAAATAAATAACAAATTTTAATTTTTAGTTTGATTCCCGGAAGTAGCGAGTATAGTGAGGATAATGAGAAAAGCGATAATGGGGATGGGCGTGTTATCGAGGATGATGAGGATGAGCGTGTTATCGAGGATTATGAGGATGAGCGTGTTATCGAGGATGAAGAGGATGAGCGTGTTATCGAGGATGATGAGGATGAGCGTGTTATCGAGGATGAAGAGGATGAGCGTGTTATCGAGGAGGATGAGCGTTATTTTTATCGCACCTTAGCACTATAAATAGCCCCAAACTCAAGCTCCGGCGTGCGTTCAGCAGCGAGCCACGTGGCGACACGCGCACGCGCTTCGTCCATAGCTGCTGGGGTTGGCGCGAATACGCTGTACCGTGTTTCGTCGACCGGACTTATCTGGAATTATAATAATCTTCGTGTTTATAACATAACCACTTTTAAACGGTGAAGGAAAACAGTGAGAAAACGTCGAAAAATCTTAAAATAATAAATAAATTTAAATAAAAAAAAAACCTGTCACTAAAGTCGAACGACAATTTTACGAGATATGACTATTGTAACTTTCTATCTATTGCACCGCGCTCTGACTTTCACGCTCGAGCGGAACGTAAGAACATAATACATAATATATATAAATAATTTCTTTTAAAGTGAAACTTTTATTACATCGTCTCAAACTTTTTGGTCTGTGTAGCGCATGTCGCGTGACGGTCGGCTGCCGAGTAGGTATAAAGCAGTGTTCGGAACCGTACGATAATTTTGTGCCTAAGTTTCACTTTTACCGTGGTTTCATAAAACCACACAACATTTTTTTATGGTAGTAAGTTCTCCTACTTCAGAAAACTCTTCCTCTTATTTGTCTGATTGTACTATCTTTTTTCTTTCTCAATATTTTCCTCCTACCCTCACTATCATTTACACATTCTTGCTACCATGCGTGCATTCTTTTCTACCTCATCCTAATTCTAATCTTTATATTTACCTATCTCATTTCTACTTTACTTTACCACTACCTATAAATACATCAAGATAATTAATTACCTGTACACCAGTCTCGACGTATAGTTTCTTGAGATTGATTCCGCCAACTCCGAGTAATTTGGCGCGTTTGTGAACTTCCACTTCTATTTCTTCAATAACTGGCATGTTATCTTTGTTAACTTCTCTGTGAAGGATAAATATTACTTCATAATATAATCCAAGAAAAAATACTTAATTTAGGTTGCTTTTTCATATCTATACATATTCAAATATATAAATAAATATAAATAAATAAATAAATATTATAGGACATTATTACACAAATCGACCTAGTCCCACAGTAAGCTCAATTAAGGCTTGTGTTGTGGGTACTAGGCGACGATAGATATAATATTTAATAAATATATATATAGATAATAACACCCAGACCCAAGAACAAATAATTGAGTTCATCACACAAATATTTGCCCTGACCGGGGATCGAACCCGGGACCGTCGGCTCAGTAGGCAGTTACTTTACCACTGCGCCAACCGCGTCGTCGCTAGCTTACTAGCTTACCGCCCGCGGCTTCGCCCGCTTTGTCTAAAACCTACTAAATTATATACTAAAACCTTGCTCTTGAATCACTCTATCTATTAAAAAAAAAACCGAATCAAAATCCGTTGCGTAGTTTTAAAGATTTAAGCAAACATAGGGACAGAGAAAGCGACTTTGTTTTATACTATGTACTGATGGCCTTTTTAGACATAATGTATCAGTCTAATCGTTCAATAAATTTATAATGCTTCATATTTTATTTAAATACCACAGAATCACTAATTAATTACCAATTATATTATATTATAATATAATAATAACAAATAGCAATGCCATACATATAAAAAAGCTAGCACCATATATCTGTTAATTTTTGAAATTTTTTGTAATTTTTTCCATCTACCCACCTCGGTTTATCAATACACTGGTTCATAATATCAATGATCTTGCTCTTAGAGTCACATGCTTTTTGCACAGACTCCATCACGACCTTGAGTGGAAGACCAGCTATTTTGATATCAGCTTGCAACGCGGTTATGCCTTTTTTGGTACCGGCCACTTTGAAGTCCATGTCACCCATGTAATCTTCTATACCCTGGGAAGGAATTATATATTGGTTATGCAAAATGAGCGGTGAAACATTTTTATAAAAATTTTGAAAATTTGAGGGCAAAAAAAAATTAAAATTTACTTTGAAAATCTCTCAAGTCTCAAGCTCTCGGTACAAACGGGTGAGTTGTATGTTAAAATGCCAGTTTTGCTGTTTGTCCCGCGACACTTTACTTCCGACATGTGTGCTCGGCACACATGGTGAGTTGCATCTTAAAATGTCAGTTTTGCTGTTTGCCCCGCGACACATTACTTCTGACATGTGTGCTCAGCACATACGGGTGAGTAGTATCTTATGGCCGGTTGCAGAGCTTGACCGACCATCAGTGCGTACGTAAGTCGCGCTTATCATATGTATGGAAATTCATAAAACCGTTCATAGCTAGACCGACCATACGCACGCGTATTGTCATAAGTATTAGTGTCATAGTTATACACATTGTTGATGCGTATCGTCAGGACCGATGGTACGCACAACGGTCGGTGAAGCTCTGCAACCGGCCTTAAAGTCAGTTTTTTGCCCCGCGACTCACTACACACTCACTAACAAGTCGCACAGTATCCGGTAGTCGCGCACGAGTCCTCGCTCGTCGTGCCGCGCCACGAGGCCGACCGCGACGCCCGCGGCGGGCGCGGCGAGCGGCAGCCCCGCGTCCAGCAGCGCCAGCGACCCGCCGCACACTGACGCCATGGAGGACGAGCCTGCGTATATATGGCGTGGTTAGGTTGGTACACAGTATTGGCTGAGCCACACATGTTCGATTTTCGAATCATGTTTCCAAATTTGTCGTACGAATGCAGAGGTTGGAAAACACGTTCGGATAGAATAGAATAGAATTACGAATTTATTCGCAGTAAAAATCAAACACATAAACAAAAAATACACAAGAAAAATAACAGTTTACTACGAAAAGGACTATGGACTCAGCATATGGTGTAAAGAATATCTAAAAGACTAGTGCTTTCACCGCTGTTTTTCAGCCATAGCCTGTTGTAGCCACAAATGTCATACGAGTTGATACAACAAAAATTGTGTAATTAAAATAAAAGATAGACAGAGTATTCGTTCAATATCTGTACAGTAATTTTCAAACTCATTATAATATGATACAAACAAGAAAAACTATGTATCCTTTTAATTTAAAAATGAAAAAAAAAAAAATGAAAACAATAGTAATCAAATGTGAAGTTTACATCCTTTGTATTGGTGCAAATAAAATGTTTTCAATCATTCAGTCATACATAAAGACATCAAAAAGTATAAATGCCCCATTTGCCCCCACTCACCATTAGACTCGAGCACCTCCGCAGTGAGTCGCACAGTGCAGGGGTGTTGGGGCACAACGGGCATCAAACCCCGTTCAGCGAGTGCCCCATGCCCCATTTCCCGTCTCCCCGCTGGTCCAGTTCGCCCCACTTCCCCCGTCGCGTATGATGGAAACTCGTAGTGGAGGAAGAAACTCTTTTCTTTTATTCCGCTGAAAAATATGACCATTATTAGCAAATTATTACCAAATTGCTCTATTTTACTTATATGAGAAAAATATTATATTCTAGATAGAAATCACTTATTATATTATCATACACTATAGCCATCTTCTATGGGAAAAATCAACAACAGTTACATAAAAAAAAATTTATAATATTAAGTATAGGATTATTTTAAAAATCATTTATACAGACTGTCTAACGGATAAAAGAGAAATAAATGTTAAAAAAAAGTATTTGCTTTTTCTGTTTTTTATTGCAAAGGAATGCGCAATCAGCCAATCATTCTAAATATTTTTCTATGTATGTAATAAACAACAAATGTTTCGGTCTGGCAGGACACAGAAGGCTGATCACTTACTTGTCACTAACTAAAATTGATCAGTGAAACAGATGTATGCAAAATGCATCTGCCCCATATTTCACTTTTAAAAAACAGGTTAGCCGTTAGTCAATATGTTACCTTGTGATCATAGTAAGAGGGTCCATTTTCAAAGCGCTTTCCGGCGAGTCGAAAGCCACAGTGCACAACACCTGGGTTTGTCCGCGTTGGAATAACGCACTGCCGTGTAAAGGCTCATATAATGATACCTATAGAAAAGACAATTAGTTAATTAGGTTAATATAGGTCATTGCCCATGACTTAAGAAAATTCCTATGAGCATGAGATATTTAAACATAATTATAAAAATTACCTATTCATAGAAGTGCTTGTAAAAGTTTACACAATAATAAAAGCTTATACTGAATTAAAAAAGTTTTTAAGTTTGAATAGTGTGAACTGCGGAAAAAATACCCAGATAAACACACTTTATCCTACTAATATTATAAATGCGAAAGTTTGTGAGTGCTTGTTACTCTTTCACGCAAATACTACTGAACCGATTACAATGAAATTAAGCACACTTATAGGGGGTAATTTGGATTAACACATAGGATAGGTTTTATTCCGGAAATCCCACGGGAACAGGAGCTATGCGGGTTTTTCTTTAAAATCGCGGCGGCGGACAGCTAGTTATTAACGTGATAACGTTTTTAAAATCGTTTTAGTCGGGTGACATGTTCAGAAACTTGTGTCACACCAAAACCTCACGAGCGCGATCGCAGGTATAACAAGAGAGAGACGGACCGATCTCCCGTCTCATCTCGAGCGCTGCCACCAATAAGACGTTATCACGTAAACATCTCGATCGTAAACCTACTTTATAAACAACCAATTTTTTTTATAATATCAGTAAGCATCTATAGAGCCTCTGAAATTGCTATCTTTAATTACTTACTTGACAACTAATATTCCTCAGATCATCGAGTCCCCTCCCATCGCACCTAACCTGAGTATCAAATATCATATCTCTAAACGTCTGCCGCAAGTGTTGATTGAAACAATCCTGTAGTTTGGATACATCGGCTTCTGTGTCTCTTAGTTGGTTGAGAACCGTTTGACGTAGTTCGGATATCGCATTGTCACGTGATGTTTTGTCGTGGTTGAAATCGCTGGAAATAAAAAAAAACAACATATAACAACAAACAAATATTACACATATCATGAAAACAGAAAATTGTGGTAAAAAAGGGAAAAAAATAGTTCTTGAAATTGAAGTAGGATATAGAACTAGACTCACAGTCACTAACAAAAAATATCCGAAGTAAAACTTTGCCAATGTCTGTATAAGGCAGAGTTTTCTAATGAGCGACACAATAGACTTTAAACGTTACTGCGACGAAATAAGGTGTTAATTTCAATGACAACTCTGTTCTGAAATTTTAATAGGCGATAGCGACTACATAAAAAAACAAAATAAACAAATTATAGCCTAATAATTCGCGATTAGAATAAAATAATAAATTACCTCAATATCTCTCTAATCTTCATAGTTGATAGTGTTTTAATAGTCTCCACAATGCTTTCATCAAGTGGTTCCGGCATTTCGTATTCACGTTTCATCTTGCCGTGCGTTTTTTGTAATTTTTCTATACCACGCACTATGTTCTGTGCTTCTTTAGTAGCTGAGAACAAAACAAGTTACAAAATTTTATAGATCATTTTAACAATAATTATACCAATTGTAAAAATGATCTATAATATTACTTTGTAATCTATTAAAAAACTATATACAATAATCAACTAGAAACACAATTACACTTAAAAGTTATGCAGTTTTCCAATAAGCGAAACACTACTTTAAACACTACTGAATCAGAATAAGCTGTTGCAATTAATGTTTTATATGACACAATTAATATAACACTTGCATTCGAACATTTTTTTTTTCATTTACTGTATGACAATGCCATATTTACTATACAAGTATATGTATATTGTTATAGTTGAGTATTTAAGTAAATAAATTATTTTTGAAATGAAAGTTCTTTATCGGGGTTGGACAAAAATTTAGCGTAACATTTTTGCGTTACGCCGTACGCGTGACATTTTTGCGTTACGCCATACTCGTGACATTTTTAAGGTCATAAAGAAGTTTCACTTCTTACGTGTGTACTCTAGTACACGCATACATTTTTTTTAATTAAATAAGGTGCCTTAGACCATCTCTACTGCATTAAACATTTTATTGGCAGATAAATAACATAAAAAGGCCAACAAATATGTTCATAAGATAATTAACAGATTCACAAGTCAATATAACAGGAATTTTTATCGGTAGTTACTAACCTCCAATAATAAAAAGCTTGACTTACATTCATACCTAATTTGATAGCCTTCAGCAGATCCTGTTGCAGGATGTCTTTAGCGTGACCTTCCAGCATCACCACCAGGTTGGAGGCTGCCGCACTCACGACTAAGTTGAGGGTAGACTGTTCCAGTTCTCGACGAGTGGGGTTTATGATTAGTTCATTGTCGATTTGTCCTATTCTGTAATAAAAAGGTGTTATTTTAATCTTTAGTGCAAATAATTGAAAATAATAATTCATCGTTGGGTGATTAATGTGGGTACTTGAAAATAATTTATTGTCAATGTAAAGAAATATGAAGAGAACACATAAGAACACTGTTACACTACAACATAATACGCAAACAGCTTGTTTATTTATTCCTTTTTAGTTTACACACAATGATAATTAAAAAAAAAATCACTGTTACTTGAAATATGCTATAGCATGCCCTGTACATTATAATGTACAGGGCAACACTAAAATAAAACTTGATTTTTATACAAACAATTTGATGTTTTCTGTATTGTGTATGATTTTACATAGAAAGAGAATATTTTTTTAGAGGTCTAGATTTTTCGAATACATTTTTACCAGATGGTTTTTCATTTTACCTTACAGCCCCAATTGGTCCATTCCACGGCACATCAGATAACGCCAAAGCAGCGCTAGCAGCATTGATAGCTACAGTCTCCGGTGGGTTAGTACTGTCTACTGCCAGCATGTTACAAACTATTTGTGTGTCGAAGAAGTAGTTCTGCGGAAATAGGGGTCTGAGAGACCTGTCGATCACACGCGATGTGAGGATTTCTCGTTCTGTTGGACCTGTAAGTTAGTTGTATATGGTTAGCGTTAAGTTTTAAGTTAATTTAATATGTTTGGAATTTAGTTAAATATTATTTGAGTTGGCAGTTTTTGTGATTTCATGTTTTGGGATGGCCTTAATTATTTTTCTTGGTGAATATATGTTTGGAATTAATTTATAATATTTGAGATTGCGGTTGAATGTTTTTGTGGTGGAATTTTTCCTTTGTTTTTGTGAATTAATATTTTTTATCCTTTCTTTTTAAAAACACAAGGTTAATAAGATAAAGATGTATATGTAAACTTATTTTACAAACAACTACATGGTCTAAATTGGTATGTTTTTTTTTATTGTCGATAGGGAAGTGCTTTTGAAGGGGATTTTTTTATTGACCACAATCCCAACACAATACACACAATTCAATATATTTATAATTTAACATGAATGCAAATAAAATTAACTTAAAAAATACATTCTGGCTAATATAATACCTAGTTCTTTCCTCAAAAAGTTGGTTGGTATCCTGCCAGCAGCTGCCGCCTTCTGCCTATAATCAACTACGAGAGGCAGGAACGAAACATTGCTCTGCTTGGCTTTGGACACCACTGTGGAAAGTACGCTGGTGTTGCCCAGTGTAGCGACGCACGCTCCATCCGCGAACCTCGCGTATTGACCAGTCTTTAGCTTTAAAGTGGTGCTGAAAATATTTTTTTTATTATAGATTAGAAGTTGAAAAATAAACTATTATGTTATTTTAACTTTTTCAATTTTATTTGTTATGGATTGTAAAGTAGATATTTTTATTTTTTATGATAATGTACGAATTAGTAGTTTCAACAGCGGGAAAGAACTTCTTTCTATTCCTCTGTCCCATAGGGATAGAAAGAATATGTACAGGTATGCTTAGATATTTAAAACTACGTAGCGGATTTTTATACGGATTTCTTACTAAATAAAGTCATTGAAGAGGAAGGTTTTTTAATTTATATTTGTAGAGTAGTCGCTAGTATTATGTACTCAAATTAATTTAGGTAGGTTGTAATTTTAACTTACCCATTAGAAAATGGTACGTCAATTTCACCGACATCAGATTGTGATGATAAATATTTTCTGTGGAATCTACTTTTATAATTTAATTTTGTTAATAGAATGCGGTGTTTTAGCAACATTTTAAACTAAGTATTTCAAAACGACCGGCACATTCAATTGGTGAACACTGGTAAGAAGAGGTAATAAATATGTAATTTTTTTAAGAATGTAATGTTAAGCTGTATAAGAAGTTACTTTTGTGAGAAAACCAAAAAGGTAAAATAAACAATAATTTTTTTTGTTTCGTAATTTTTTGAGGTTATACTAAACTATCATTTGTCACATGTCATAACTTTTTTAAAACAGATAAAAAATTATTAAATTGATGAACAGAATAAACTTTTTTGAATGATTGATTATGCTTGTTCTCATCGTAAATATATATTGTAAACGTTATATTAACAAACATAAATGAACATTTACACATATACATACAATTTTCAATGACTTGGAGTAGGTACTTAGTTATCTACTTGGAGTTTTATAAACTCATTTTTACTTAGAGCATTAAATTAATGCTCTAAGCATTTTATGTATGGCTAGTGAAGTTCATGCATAATCGTCGTCGTCGTCGTGTCAGCCGTGGGACGTCCACTGCTGGACAACGGCCTCCCTCAGGATTTTCCACCACGCCCGGTCACCGGCGGCATGCATCCAGCGGCTCCCCGCCACTCGGAGAGTCGTCTGTCCATCTTGTAGGTGGACGTACCACGCTTCGTCGACCAGTATGTGGTCTCCATTCAAGAACCTTTCTGCCCCAACGGCCATCGGTTCTGCGGGCTATGTGCCCAGCCCATTGCCACTTCAGCGTTTTAATCCGGCGAGCTATGTCGGTGTCATGCATAATATGTTACTTAAATTTTATTCCACAGTTTGTCTTTTATTCGTTTTTCTTACGGCTGATTTTTCAATCCTTGGTTAAATCGTCGAATAATGTATATAACTACAAGATAACTACCTACCATTTCAAAAACGTATTCTAATTGCCAGACAGAGAATCTCTGTCTACGTAATTGCCCGTATTTGACAGTTTACGTCATGACATTTTAATATTATCGATCGTGTGATACTTTATTGAACGAATAAGTTTTATCCAAGCACAGCCAAGCATTGAAAAATCGGCCCTTAATGATATACAATTTCGTTCTATTCAAAATTCCACTTTCCACTTAAACCAGATTATTCCCCCGAGCCCTAATCAAATACCCACAAAAATACCAATAATTAATTCGTGTTTAGTCTGTGCGCAAAAGTTTAAAGTCAGCTGCAAAGTCAGCTGTCAGGCGTCAGCAACATTTCAAAATCAGCTGGCCTGTAATCTGTATTCCTTAGATTAGGTGTATAATCTAAGCTGTATTCCCTTTCCCTGTGGATTATTTGTTGTTGTTTGAATGAAATCTACAAAAAATATAATTTATTCTACGTTACAATAATTTACTAATGAAGAATGAGTTGTACAAAAATTAGGAAAGTTCAAGGGAACGATTGTTTCCAGCGTATTAACTTTTTATATCAAGTAAGAACTTAGAATGAACATTATTTTATATAATGGGTAATTTTTGGTAACCTTTAGTAAAATTAATATTTTATACACTTAAATTTTCAGATCAGTAAACAAACAGCTGAAGTTAATCCAGCGCTTTCATCTTACTATGGAAACCTTATTGTAAATCTTGCTAAGAAGAATGTATTGAAAATGTAAGTTTTTTATATTATAATTCACATAAAAAGTTGTAAATTGTTAGGTACTTATATACAATTGTCTTAAGAATTCCTTTCGGTTTTATATATAGCGAAGTTTGCATTATTTATTTGCAATCTAAAATATGTAAAATCCTGTAAGGTTATACCCAATTTCCAT
The DNA here is from genome assembly GCF_061535395.1 of Colias eurytheme. NCBI lineage: Eukaryota > Metazoa > Arthropoda > Insecta > Lepidoptera > Pieridae > Colias > Colias eurytheme. Next base: position 9,015,272 of record NC_142997.1, on the reverse strand, counting down.
AACTTTTTTGGGTTTTTTACAGTCTAATTAGCAACAAGGGATAGGTACGTACATTTTGGTAACCTTGTGTAAATATTTAGGACATATTTGATATTTTATTTATCTTATTCTATAGCTTCAGGATAATAATTAAAATGCTATTTGCACTCAAGTTTAAGTCAAAACTGTTCAGGAATTAATTTGTAATATTAGGCGATATGCTATTTTATATTTAATTTTTATCATTTCAGACATCCAGATATTAAACGACAGATTTGTAAAAAATGCAAGTGTGCGCTAAACAATAAATCAAGCAAAGTGAAATTAAACACAAGAAATAAATCAAAGTTTATCCAGAAGATATGTAACACCTGTGGAACAAAGAAGAATTATCTGGCAGATAAAAATAAAGATCATAGAGTATGGTTAGAAAATCCAGACGGTGTTGTTGAAGTTATTAAAACAGTGTAAATATATTTGACTTTCATTTGTTACTAGCCAAATTTCCACATTCCACCACACAACACATAATAATATGAAAAAATGGCCTAGGTTTTTAATGAAACGGCTGATTAAGCTCATTTGCTGCGACATAATAGAGACACCAGATATCTGTTAAGAAACTTAATTCATACTTATCTAACATAATCTATTATAATTTACCCTACTATCATAACTTCTAAGTTCTTTTCTTAGTATATATTAAAGTGTCAGTTCTGTTACACAAAATTTATGATCAATAAATTAGGTAATGTATGGATTGATTCAATCTCCTAGAAAATAATAGTCATATCTTTATTTTTATAAAAAGAAATAATATGTAATAGTAATCTTAGTAATAATTAATGCTTACTTAATATTGTTTTCCTAGTTTACGACATAGAATTAGTTTCCATTAAGTATGAATAGATGGCGTTGTATAAAATATGTTTTTTGAAGAATAATAAACAAATTATGCATGAGCGTTAGTAAAAAATGCTCAAAAAAGCGACTGCAATATTATTAGAACTAATACTAGGTCCAGTAAATGACCGGATTTGTAAGAAGCTCAAATTACTTGTGTACCTAAAAATTAACTGTAGCGTAGCGTGTTACTATTTCTTATTATAAATACTAATTACTATATTGTATTTACGTTAATATTCTTGGTATAAAAAAAATTAAATTCAAATAAAATTGTTGTTTACTTTAAAATATAGCAACAAAATTATGACCTGTATTTGAGATTTCGGGCGCACCGCTCTAGCTGGTAGATAAAAATTTTATGAATAATGCATGTGTACCGAGCTCTATAAATCAAATTCAAATGTTCTTGTTTAGTAAAACGGATTTTATACTTACTGACAATCTACTAATGTACGTGTAGGGATTTATATGTTAGAGCTACTCTACTTTGAAGACAATAATATCTAGTGATTAGTATGTTCGTACGGATCGAAAAGACCGCGTTCGAATCAGTTTTAGGGTATAGGAATATTTAAAATTTATAGCAAAACCCGGAGTAGTGTATTAATAGATGGATTGTTAACATCCCCGTGCTGCGTTTCGCTATTGTTCCATAAGTGTATAATGGAGAAGTAATTTAAAAGTCTTGCTTTCGACTTATCCGTCTAAAACATAGGTCTCAATTCTAACACCTCGTAAAAAGTTATTGTATAAGTTGGACATAATTGAATTTAAACCAATGCCGTAAAATATTTTATTACAATAATAATATCGAATATTGAACCGATATTGAGAAATTTTATAGTTTTTACATAAAACGGTGAGAAGTGATTATTATTTAAAAGCGAAATGTAGCTTCAAAATGCAGAAAGGTATTTTTTTCTTTTTGATAATTACCAATTTAGCTGGACTCAAATGTTCAATATATACGAAGGAGAAGAGACTGGCATACATCAATTCTGGTAATGATAATTTTCAAGCAGGTGAAAGCAAGAATAAATTAGATTGGAATTATGCAAAATCAGCTCAGCACAAATCCAAGGTCTTTCAAAGATTTGCTCCTAAAAAGGAAGGTGATGTCGCTCCTTCCGTTCTTAAAGATCCAGACATAATAAGACAGATATACCGCAGAGATCCTGTTTTAGACGTAATTAGGAGGCATAGGGATGCCAGAAGATTGAATGATTTGTCAACAGATAGCGCATCTAGTTCAAGCTTAGAAATGAAAAATTGGAAAGATGAGTGGAAAGAACATTGGTTGCTGAAAAAGCTTGAGGCCATAAATTCTTCAATACCTAAGGGGGATAAAGTCAACATGGTTGCAGCAAGTATGTAGCACCAATCTTTGATCGTAAATAAGCTCTAATCCTTCTTATTTCTTTTATACATTGTTTCAACTGTTAGAAATATGTTGTATCCTAAATTTAGCGATTAGTTGTGTAACAGTAGATGCAATAAAATTTTATTTAATTGTATTATATATCAGGTTTTATAAAAATTTTAAGTGTTTCATAACTACTGTTTACCATGTCAATCGAGAAATTTCTGCCTAATTATTTTTTCATCATTTACATTTAAACTATGATAAGGTATTCTGTATAGGACCCTGGGGTGTGCCGTGCGGTGATCCAAATCAACACGATTCACCGTGGGGTAGCTGCATGTTGCCGATGGAATGTGAACCAGAATACAGAATATATAGAGGTGACTTCTACTGTGGTCGAACGAAATTTGTCTGCTGCGGTTTGCTGATGACTGCCTATGATTTATACGCAGGCTTCGATGTATCATTCGAAGACTCAATCTTACGAACGGATTCTGATGAAAAAAAGAATAGAGATAGAGGCTCCAAGGAAAGAAAGCGTAGGAAACGAAAACGTGACCAGAAACGGCGTAGAAGAGAAAGATTAAAGCGTAAACGCAAAATAAAGAGGGACATAAAGAAAATCATACGCGAAATAACGAAGATATTGAACAGATCGTTCAGAAATGGAACAACAGCAAGAAAGAAGAAAACGAAGCAATTGAAGAAATTCATAAAGGAAATGAAGAGGAAATATAAGAAGGATCGGAAAGCAGTTAAGGATATACATGAAATGGAGATGGTACAGATCGATGCGGCGTTGCAGAAACGATTAAACGAAATAAAGGGCATGAACCAGGAATATATTAAGAATTCGACGTTCAGGGATATTGTTGTCAATGGTACAATTAATAAGAATACAATGAGGATGTTGATGAAAGCGTATCCTGAGTTAAAAGGAATGATAGGTGCTCGACGGACCGGTGGACTACCGGACTACCTAGAATATGATATTGAATATGGTTTGGTTTATGAATAAAAATAAAGAAAAATGGTGTTAATTATTTGTCTTTCAATTATTTTTAAGTATTTTACTTTCAACGCTAACCAGTCTCTTACGTCGTTGATGAAGACAGCTGAGACAATAGTACTTAGGTATACCTAATTCTTCAGACTTTTACTAGCGTTACTTAAGTTTTATATATTTTAAGTCTATTTTATTTTACTTGGCTCATAACTTGTCTGAAATAAATGTAACATTACGTACTTTAATACCCACTCTAGTTGTAAACTTCACCGCTATCGCCAAGACGTGTCGACAGCATTTCTAATTAAAAACTATTTGTTCCAACCGAATGAGATAAACCATTGCAACGTGAGCAAGTACCGGCAATAATTCTAAACGTAATATCTAACTTTGGTTAACTGGTGGTGCATTGTCTGGAGATATGCCAGTACCTTGAATAATGCGACTTATTTTTGGCAGAGGCGCTGCGGTATTCAATTTGCTGGCGCGATATGGTAGGGCAATGAACTGATGCTGTTGTGTGTAAAGAAGTATACTGTGCAATAATTTAGAGAGGTTTTTAGGAGTAATATGTGGGGAATGTGTTCCTCCAAACTGAGGGCCTGGGGACCTAAAATACAGATTATACAGATACCTAGTTCATTCACAAGCCTCACTTAATTCTTTGCACTGAAATAAATGTATTTAATTAAGTATGGGAATTTGAAAAGTGAGAAAATACTTTTTTTTTTGGGAGATGGATTCAAAATACTGTTTATGTTTATCTGCAGAAATATGGGAGTACATGAATAAACTTCCCATCCAAGCTTTATATAAAGTAAGTTGTATGAATAGTGCAGATTTTCAAGTCATGAAAGAACGGTGATATGAGATTTAGATATTTCATAAAAGGCAGAAGTCCTTAATATAAAATGCTGAATAAACATGAAAGCTACCCGAGCCAAGCTAGGATGTCTAGTATTCAAGTATATTCACAAATCACAGGTATCCAGGTATTCAGGTAGGTTGAATCGTACAAATTTCTAGAAAATTAGTGCTTGGTTTGATGTAATTAAAATTAAGGCTTTAAAGGCTAAATGGTGACATATCACACTAGCGGATTGCGAGCGGTTTCAAAGCGGAGCGGGTGCGCAACGAATACGTTGCGGGCGCGCAACGAACACGCCGCGGTTGCGCAGCGAATTCGTTTCGGACGCGTGGCAGATGCGCAACGTTTACGTCGCAGTCATGTACACTCATTAACAAAATGGAATCCGTGCTGGTTGTTACTTAAAACTTGTGATAGTATAATGATTATGAGATCATTATTTTTTACGAGTTTCATAACATGTTAATGTTTAGGGTATTTTTTTATCCATTAAATCTTGGTCGAAATGCAATCAGATAACTTAATTGCTCATAAAGAAAGTTCATTAGTGAAATAAATGTTAAAGCTCCTTAACTAAAACAGGTCTATCTTATTATTAGGTAAATAGGTAGCAGTGAGTAGAAAATTTTATCAAGCAACCAGCAACTCACTAGTCCTAGTAATTCAATTTTATAGCACCTTTTTTAACAACTCCAGTTGTTACTATTACATCTTTAGTTAAGTAAGTGCATTTCCACAGTACGGTTAAAAAATTGAGTGCTACAGAAACGATGGAAATATTGAATGGAAGTTAGGCAAGGCGGAAGAGCTGGCTTTTGTGCGAGAGTATACAAAATGGCGTCGACGCTTCTATTCCGCGACGTGTTCGTTGCGCGCCCGCAACGTATTCGTTGCGCACCCGCTCCGCTTTGAAACCGCTCGCAATCCGCTAGTGTGATATGTCACTAAGGCTTTAATATTTTCTGGATCGCACTACTATGATCCTTTTTTATTTTGAAATTCATCAGTCGTCACGTTAACACGACATTTTGTTGCTGCGTGATATTTTACTTACGTACAAAGGAAATATCAAGATCTGTGACTGAAAAACTACAAAACTAAACTACAAACATACCTACAGAATACAGCTTTAGCAAAAATCTATACAGTTATCTTAAAGTTTCATAAGCACCATTTGGTATTTATGCGTTCGTTGTCGCAGATATGGGCTTGAAAATATATATTTTTCGATTCATTTAAACGTTATATTAGCAACACATTTGACAGATTGTAACGAAAGTTTTATAGTCCCCATCAAGATTTCGCACAATATCTTTCGCTCTATTTAACTGAGATGCAATCTCATATTCTCCATCCCAATTTTGTTTTAGATTGTCTCCTGAGACCCGGTCGATACGTTTACGGGGCTTGGAGTAATGCCAGTGCAATGTATGTACTTGAGTCGTGTTCATACTGTGTGAAATCGAATGCATTGGTAGATATTTCTGGTAAAAGAAACGTTTTTATAGGCATCTAGGTTTCTGCCTGTTTAAAACTTAACAATACATAAATCTTCCTTGAGAATGCGAGATTATTGAAGACTGAATAAAATCGATGCGGTAGTTTTTGAGTTAATCGCGAACAGTTATGGCGTAAGACTGTTTTATAATATGTAGTGAAATCGATGCTATATTACATTATTTACTGAAATAGTTTATTGTTAAAAATGAGTCATAAAATAAGAATAACCAAAATAGAATCCTTGTAAATATTTTCAGTTTACTATTCTGAAAGTGTTAAATCCATTTTTATTCCTCCATCGCTACGGATGGGTTCTTAAACTATAATTTACTGCTAACAGCTGAACTTTTTCCATCTGATCTCCCATATAAAATGTATCTGATTACCTCTATCTACCCTTCATAAATTGGATCGTACTAGGAATATTTATAAGTTGAACCTATACATATAAAGCTCTACGTTTAGCAAATAATAGTTAAACTGATAACTGAAAAGTTTTCGCATCGTGGTTTACAATAATATAGGCTTTCGATAAGTACTTTATTTATTTCTTTATTAAGATACCTATAATTAAGTATATATATACAGGTATATGATATTACAGTAAGTATATAATATTACGATGTTTTTCATCAACAATTTATAAGGTTAGAATGTGGTTAGAATGGGTAATGTAATAGACCGTACGTGTTTGTGTCTATGCTGACATTGTGAAATCAAACTGTGCTATTATTTACTTTTCTTCATTTTGCAAGGTATAAATATTAATATAATTATTATTAATTAAAAAAATGTATGGTACAGTGTGAACAAAGCCTTAATTTCGTATGTAGTAAGCGTTTACAATAAACAGAGATGTAGCTGTGATTTCCGTCCGTAGTTTTTGAAACTGCGAAACAATCGGAAATTAAACTTTTTTTTCTTTACATTGTGTTTACTTAAGAGAAACTAGAACAGTTTACTTTATTTACCTATTTTAAAACTGTAGCTATCTGTAACTGTAGGCACGTACTTTTGGAGCAAAATTGTGAGAAAATTCGATCTTTGGAGAAGTAACAATATTAAGATTAGGTATGCCGTATGCTTAATATTATCCACGCACAGCCCAAACCACTGGACAGATCGGGTGAAGTTTGGCATGCAGGTAGAGGTTAGGACGTAGACATCCGCTAAGAAAGGATTTAATCAATTCCACCCCCAAGCGGATAAAATAAGGGATGAAAGTTTGTTCCATTTAACTACCTTTTCCACACAGGTGAAATTGCGGGCATCAGCTAGTGAAAAATATTTTGATTGATAGACAACATAATTAAAATATTTTCTCATATTTCAATATACACAACACAACACTCAAAAGATAATTCTATTTAAAAACTTTTTTTAGTTTTATACAAATTTTCTCTAGGCAGTGTATCTTTGAGATTATTTCATACTGTGACGTATGTTTGCTTACCTGCACCATAAAAACCGGTGCAGTTAGAGCCATAATTCAAAACGATAAAAACCAAACGACTGAAATTTTGTGACCTACGTGCACTTGGCTCAGCGGTTAGGTTATAAAGATAACCTGAACATGGTCTAACTTTGTATGCAAATTTGAATTGATTACAACTCTGTTGTAACGTTTATAGAAGTTCGTCTAAACTTTTTCTTGTTTCCAAAAATAGTAGACTTTTATCGTGATTTTATGATATACAGTGCCACAAACTTAACTGACCCGGTGGCATAAACTGGAACTACGTGCCGCCTTTTTGAAATGTCACATTTTCACAGACTTTTCATACGGAATATTTTGTATAAATAAAAAGTTACTTATTAATGTTAATTTACACCATTGGCAATGACATTATTTTTACCCTTGCATCCGGGGAAATAATATTAAGCGGCACTAAAATCGACATCAGTGACACCGTCACCGGGTCAGTTAAGTTTGTGGCCCTGTAGGTATGTTAAATAGTTAATACTTATTGTTGTTGATTTGTAAGTAATTTGACGTAATATTACCGGCTAACTATTTAATTCAAAGTTTTCTTGTTTCCTGAAAGTTACATTCGTTAGAGACCATCAATTCCATTTTTTGCAACAAGAATAATTCCATGATTAATTTTAACTCCAATTGCACGCCTCATAAGCGAAGCGTTGAGGTGGGTACTACTGTCACTTCGCGCAAAACATCTGATTTTTCAAACTTAAAATGTCTTTATGTATCATACATTGCACTTGTAAGATAATACATACACACACATATTAAGAAAAAACACTATTTTTAACATTCATGATATTTTTTATGTCATTTTTGTTATTTAAACTAGTTAAAAAAAACAGTTTAAAAAAGTTCTGTCTTGGACGTCCGTGTGTCTGTATGTGCGGAGGATTTTCTTGTTAACACGATAGCGACCGAAATACTTTACTAATCGAGTTTTTTTTTTCTCTTACGCTTGAGTATGCTCAGGAATAGAACCCTTTCATTTTTCAGGGTCTGATTCGATGTGGTTTAATTGTTATTAAATAAACAAAAATAATAATTAATAGATAATTATTAAAAAAAAATTATGAGGCGTGCACTTTTGGATTTTCCAAATTATTTATAATTTTAAACTATCATCGTATTTTTTCCTTAACACTGTATTTATTACATTTTATATTTATAGTACAATATTGTTCAAGATAATATTACCTATAATGATCGTGCCGTAATGAGGCTATATTAATAAACATGCAAAAACATTGTACCTTTAACGTACCTTATAAGTGTTTTAATTAAATTACTCAGATTATAATAATATTGACTGACAAGGTTTCTACCTTAAATGTAATGATTTTTATAATATTCGTACACGTGTCGTCAATTTTGAGAAGGAAAGTCTCAAGAATGCTGCACTGAATGCATAAAATTGATTCATTTTTTTAACATAATACCTATTTTATTGCATCTGATTGACAACTTATATCAAACTAGCTTTCCGCCCGCGGCTTCACCCGCGTTTTCAAAGAAAAACCCGTTCCCGTAGGATTTCCGGGATAAAACCTATCCTATGTCCTTTCTCGGGTATCAAAATATCTCTAATTATACCAAATTTCATGCAAATTGGTTCAGCAGTTAAGGCGTGATTGAGTAACAGACAGACAGACAGACAGAGTTACTTTCGCATTTATAATATTATAGTATGGATTAGTATTATAGTGGTTAATTCTTGGATTAATTGGATTTTTGTTTTTATTTGGCAAATTAACGCTTTACAATTACAAATTACAATAAAGATAATCTAAACTAACACTATGCTTTTTGCTATACTCTATAGAATCTAACCAAATGAGGTAATATCACAGATAAAATTATAATAGGTAATAAATAGTATTATCACAGTATTACCATATTTTAATATTGTAATACTGTGGTATTATATTGTACCTCATCTGAGGTAATACTGTACCTTGTTTATTGTAGTTTTTTTAAATAATACACGAGTATTATGTAGAGTAACAAAGTGGATGGCTTCATGCAATCAGCGATATAATTGAATTAAGTATTTACATCATGCTGCCATCGATTGCCGAAGTATTTTTATATAATAGAATGTTCAGATGATACACAAATAGTATGTTAATCGTGGAAGTTTTTACACGCTTTATATTAGCTTCACCTGTATGTTTGTAACCGACTTCTTTGGGCGCGATTTTGACCCACTTTAAACGGCCAGATTTCGTTCAAACTTTGTAGATTTGTTGAGGACCGATGACAATACACTAATTTGATAAAAATTTTCTATTTTTTTTTAGTTCGGTTTTCTATAAAAAGCGTGTTTTTTAGTTTTTTTAAACTATTAATAATTAATGTTATACCTGCTTACATAGAACTGACGTAGTACCCGTACATATAATGATAAATAACATGCTATACTTTCTGTTACTAATAATATAAACGTGACTACTATAAAGGATAGATAGATGGATGTTACTCTTTCAGATAAAGCTGATCAGTTGTGTACAAAATTTGGAAGATAGACAAAAAGGTTCGAATGTACTTATGTATGTAGATTGTAGGTACCTATCTAGCACGGATATAAAAGTTCTTATGTTAAACATGTATTCAGGATTATACAATACTAGCTTACCGCCCGCGGTTTCTCCCGCGTTTTCAAAGAAAAACCCGTTCCCGTAGGATTTCCGGGATAAAACCTATCCTATGTCCTTTCTCGGGTATCAAAATATCTCTATACCAAATTTCATGCAAATTGGTTCAGTAGTTAAGGCGTGATTGAGTAACAGACAGACAGACAGAGTTACTTTTATAATATTACGCATTTATAATATTAGTATGGATACCTAGTTATTGATACTGTGGTAAAATTGAAAAGTTGTTAGGATTGATCTAAAACGATAGGATAGGACAAGTATCTCGGATGCTTTGTGGTCAATGATGAATGACGTCATAAAAATGTAAATTACTAGCGCTTTTACGATTTACGGGGCTGTCTGTTATGCATACAGGCCGTAGAGGTTCCATAGAGTCGTGATTTGAAGATGAATTCCGTTAAAATTAAAATCAAACATTTCATTTTTTAATTACAAACCCATAAAAATATTCAAATGCATGCATGATGCAAACATTCTTACAAAAATAGCATTTAAATGAAAATCACTTGAATAGTAATAACTTCAGATGTATAAAAAAAAACACTATAATAAAACTTTAACATTGCCTTCTCTGCGTAGGATAAATTAAAAAGCAAATTAATAAGTACCAATTAACAATATCAACAATATGTATAGAGCTAGAGATGGGACACGGTTATTACCTCTCTGTTATTTATTTATTTATTTATTTATTTATTGGTTTACCAACGTTTGTTTACATTTTACTCAATACAAAAATTTTAAAACACAAAAATAAACATGATAAATGTAACAAACACTTACAGGCAAACACATCATGCAAAAATGTTAAAGCAGTTTTTAATTAAGTACATATAAAAAAAAAGAAAATTAATTACAATAGAAAAAAGTATACAGTAAATCATATTCATAAGTTTAAAAAAAAATCTTGAAGTATTTTGCGGAGTTTGCTGGGGGAATCCGAAAAGATGTCAAAAAGCTCACAGTGATTATTAATAGTTTTGCAAAATCTCGGAACTGGAGAATTACGGCCTGACACAGTTCTGCGAAGAGGAGGACAAAGTGGTAGCAAAACCTTACGTGGGTACCTAGAAGGCACTCTTATGTTGAGTCTTTGCAGTATTTGGGGACAATCAATTTTGTAATTAAATAATTTTGAGACAAAAAGTATATCCATCATAATTCTACGATTATTCAAAGAAGTCATTTTAAAAAAAGAAAGTTGTTTTTTATAGGACGGTAGCTGTTTCTTTGATTTACCACTTGTAAAGACTAGGTGCAATAGAAATCTCCTTTGGATCCTTTCCACACGTAAGGAATGGCACGCATAGTGTGGTCTCCAGACTACAGAGCCGTATTCTAATATGCTACGGACTAGGCTGTTGAATAACGATATCTTTGATGAAGGGTTTTGTAAATCTTTAATGTTGCGTATCAAAAAGCCCAACATTTTGGCCGCACGTGTAACAATCTGGTGTATGTGTTGTATGAAAGTTAATTTATTATCGAAAACGATACCTAAATCTTTTATTTGCTCTAGCTCTTGGACAATCTCAGATTTTATAACATAATTGTGACGTATCAGATTTCTCTTGCGTGCAAATCTCACTAAGAAGCATTTTTTAGGATTAAGGTCCATTTTATTAAAGTTGCACCAATCAACAAGCTTGTCTATGTCACTTTGTAGTTTGTAACAATCGTCGATTGTGTCAATTGTTCTGCAAAACTTAAGATCGTCAGCGTACATAAAACTTTCTGAGAAAGATAACAGGTCAGGAATATCGTTAACGAACGTGTTAAATAATATTGGGCCTAAATGTGATCCTTGAGGATCCTGTTAATAACGGGTGTCGCAATAAATCTTATGTTACCGGTATTGCTTTGTGAATTACTGACGACAGCTTATGATAAGGGTGATAATGGATTATACTCCATGGCTATGTGTATCTATACTAATATTATAAAGAGAACATGGAGGGTTGTCGCGTAAGAACCACAGGACAGTTCTTTGGCATATTATGATATATTATGTAGTTAGATATAAGTTACATATTATGTAAAATTAAATTGTAATATTGATTTTAAAAGAGCAACTATGGAGTTTCTTGCTGGTTCTTCTCCATAGATACTGCTTTCCGAATCGGTAGTAAATGTTAAAAATGTGTAATGACGATTCAAAAGTGCTTCTAGAAGAAGTCTTATTGAATAAATAAATGTCTGAGTTTGATAAATCAAATTAAATTAAATTAAAACTATTTTGTACCAAACAATACATTGAAAAATAGAGTACAAAAATAAAATAAATAATAATCTCAATCAGAAGTGGTTCTTTTGTATAAAAAGGTCAAGACAGTCCTAATAAGAGAGGTAGCACTCGACTCTAAAATGGGACTAAATGTCAACAATTTTATATGAATCACAAAAAAATAATGTTAATCGGTTGAAAACACACAGTTATTAAGTAAAATATCAAAAAATACAGTCGATTTGAGAACTGTTCTTGTATTTGGGCAAGTCGGTAAATAAAGTAAAAAATTACGAAAAATAGGTACCTACTAGTAATAGGTAAAAATTACATTAAAATGTTTAATTTCTAAATGTATAATCGCGTAAATCAAACACAAGATAATACATACTAAAATAGGAACTGTCCAGTCTAGTACAAAAAATATTCGAAATAAAATACTACAGCAGTTTGAACAAGATAGAAAAATATAGTAAAGAAAATAGAGTTTGATTTTTGTAATAAAAGTGGTATACCTTGACCTAAAAGAATTATTATCAGAGGTGGTTAGCGGATGCTTGTTAGAGGCTTTAGAAATGCTGCGAATAAAATACTGATTTCAGGCTAGAGAGCTGCGATAAAACATTTTTATATTGAAAGATAAAAGTAGGATAATATAAAAACAAGACGTAGTTTTCAACTGTTGTATTTATTACAAAATTACGATACTGGAATCTCCTCTACTATTGCGTATATATATGAATGAATTTTGTAATAAATGCTGAAATTACATGTTTTTACTATTTATATAAATGTGTGTTCATATACATTTTTCTCAAATCGATATTATTCTTGTTAATTAGATACATTTCACTATCAATAGTACATATATCAACTACATATTAATAGGTATACCTACTGACTTGATTTTATTCTACGTCCCTCCTCGGAGTTTTAGCTCTAACACATTTTATAGTTAGCTCTGTCCCACATAAATTTATGTTTGTAAAGTGAAAACTGTGATTCAAACTTTGGATACAAATTACAAGGACTGAACTATCAACATAAATGACTCTCACTTTTTTCAGGTTAAATTGCTACTTATAGTTACGTAATATAACTTGTAGTAACTATTAAAGATATATTGCATTAAGCAAAGAATACATGAACAATACAAACCGCACTTGGCCAGCGTGGTGGATTATGGCCTGTACCCTCATGGGAGGCCCGTGTCCCAGCCGTGGGAACGTACATGGGCTGATGATGACATAAATAGCTTTGTTTTACATTATAAGCTTCAGTCCAATTCATATCGTCTAGGCACATTTCTAAAGAACGTCACCACATAGAATTTTTGGAACCGAATTTACGTTTGCCACAAAAATTCAGATTCTACATCACACAAAACTATGACGGAAATTGCTTCATTTCTCGTTAACTTACGTATATCGGAATACAGCAAGGAATATAGTAAAATAAATATTAGCTGAAAACTTCGCTACTAATTTAGCAGCATCTTGGCTTTGCTCCAGGGAAGTTTAGTATCGTTTGCTTGCTGACTGTAAGTTGAGGTTTGGGAATGAGATTTTTTACTTGTATAGTTATGGTATTGGGTTTTTAAGTGGTAAAGTGTATGCAATTTGTTAGTAGATGTGAATAATATTATTTCGATGTTACGTATTATGTACAGTAATATGTATTCAGTTACGACACAGATAGGTACCCATCATATTATTTAAATGGACTTGAATAATTGTCTTTCGAAATGAATTTTCTTTAATTAACAATAAGGCAAAGAATGAGAATCCCGCCTCATGGTCAAATTATTTATACTTACTCTTTAAAATATTTAATCATCTCTATAACCAATCTAGAATTTCAAAGGTACATCTGTAATTTAAATCTTGTACGTATCTAGTAAATCTACACGCAATGGATATACGAACGTGTAAAATCACAGAAACACAGTAAAGCAGGTACCAATTTAAATTACTCTTGAAGGAAAAACTTTGAATGTTTGATTTTTCAAGATAATATAACTAAATATCGACTTTTCGACTTTAGCGTGCACCTTATCGCGAGACAATCGTTACTTATAAAAATACTATATAAGTAACGATTGTTGATGGAGCTCCTTCAAGTTTGGTTTTTCCTATATAAAATGGTTCTTTCCTTGTGATTTTTTTAAGAATAGAAAAATATCGAGCGCGGACCGAATTCTATTCTAAATTTTAAAGCATTTGAACGCTATAAAACTAATTATCAAATTCTGTCGTTATTTAGGTTCTGACGATATTATTATTCTATATTATTTTACTATGTATTTTGACAAATATCTACTCCCGGCGGTTCAGGTGTGAAAACATAACAGAAAATGGATCTGTCTTTGTGAGTATTGATGTCATAAAATAGATGATTGATACAAAGGAAAGTAGGTTTCACACTCCAATTTACTTTGGATCAATCATTGTATATAGATACAGTACGTTATAGATAGAAAAAGTAGAGAGCAGAGTAGAAGGCACTTATTTATTAAAATAAATAAAAAAATTGATTCATTTCCAATGACTTATCTGAAACTAAAGTCTATCGAGCCGTAGGTAGGTAGGTAATATATAAACACACATTTGAAAACCATTGATGGTAATGGTTTTGCTTTAGCGCAGTTGAGTTAAACCATGTAAAATCGCAAATACATGTAGCAAGAAAGCTCTTTCATTTCGAAATATGCCTTCTAGGCATTTTCTAATAAAATCCTTAGAGAATTCTTTGCCAAAGAATTTATTCGCAATAGGTATAACTTTTAGATAGTTTGCTTCGAAATATCGGATCTTTTAAGAAGCTTACTAAAAGGGTTGTGTATTATCAAAATGGTTAAAGCAATTGCAATTTTGCAAAAATAGTTTAGTTATTTTAACAATATAATAATATGATTACCTACATATAGCTTGAAATCTTGCGTGATCCAAAGTTTTTTTAATAATCACTGCATAGTTTCCACATTTAAGTAACTAGTTTGTTTGCTTGTAATATTTTCAACTCAAACTAATACAGGCGTAAACATGAAGTTACTTATTGGATGGATGTTCAATTATTATGTAATTTAAAATAAAAGTGTAAATCTGACATATTTTCCAATGAATATAATTCTTAGTTCCAATGAGAATTGCACATCTTGGCGACGACAGATTATACAGTCATCATCTTGATTGACAATTTAAAAATAAATCGTAAATGGTACACCCATTTTGATGCTTATGATGATCCAAATACATTAAACTATATCACTCTTTACAGTTTAACAAAAAAAAAAAAAGCATTAGGGTTGCTTTTTCCAGGTTACATTATTGCATACAATCTTCCAATACTTAGTTATTTATTCATAATCTTATTTTGTGTACATTAAAACAACTCGCGGGAAATTCTACGTTAATAATTAAATGTTAATGTAAATAAAACGTGACAAACCAGCCATGAATATTCAAAGCCATTGAAAATTTAATCCCGGTATTATTAATTAAATTTAAAATAAGATCTGCTTCTGAAATTGTTAGCTCAATGTTTGAAAATGGATAATGAATATAGCTGTAGTCCTCGGTTTCACTCGGATAGTACACAGATAAAACGAAAAATAAACGCTGTTCTTTCAACACTAAGACTACAATAGGTATATCACAAATAGTGTAAAAATAGATCTATGGAAAAACATAAAAGTCGGCCGAGCCGTTTCTGTAGAGTTTGGACAAACACTGTGACATGGGAACTTCTATAGTTAACATTAGTACCTATATAGTAAGTACAAGTAAGTTTTTGAAATTTTTAACCTATCCTAATCATAGCGTGTTGGCTAAATTATTAAAATTCGTACAATAGTTCTTGACTTATGTAGAGTAATCCAATTTACTTTTCTTATAAATTCATATATTTTTAAACACATCTTTTTTAAATTTTATTAGGAAATAGCACAACAAGGTTTTATCCGAATTGTGAGACATTTCTACGAGTTATTCTCATAAAACCTTTAAGGCTTGGAAATGCGCGCTTATAGTAAATGTAGCGGCACTTTATTACAAAACACGAATTTAGGAGTCCCTAAGGAAATAAAATAAGGTGTCACATTGGAAGGGTGTCTAAGCGTAAATCATTTTCATCCTATCCTACTATTTTAAACGTTATCGTTTACGTGAGAATAGATGGATGTTTATTAGGTACTCGTTTAGATCAAAATTTCTGGACCAGTCTGGATGAAATTTGAATCAATGTGGCTAGAAAAGTTGATACATTAGTTGTATTTCATCAGTCATCTGGATATCATGTGAGCGAAGACGTGGCCATAGGTTGTATTATAAAATAGGTAATATATGATTAAAAAAAAACAATATCGAAGATTGTACACACCTTGGTACACACACTCACACACTTTCATTAGAATTTAGATTAATATGAACTTTCTATAGAGATATCAAAATAATGTCATGCTTCTTTTGAGTTATTCATATTATTCATATTCAAACACAAATATTTATTTATTCAACTAGACTTCGTTTAGAAGCGCTCTTGAATAGTCAAATTATATAGCAAAAATAATAATTTTACCATCGGTATTATTTTTAATATGTTGTTAAACGAAAATACAGCGTTTAAAACGTTTGTTTGATCTTGACAAGTCGAGTATACTTATAGGGGACCTCAAAAGGTTTCAGTTATTAGGCAAATATATAAAAGTGGGTCAATTAAGTTTCCACTGAATGAGCGCTTAGATTAACAACCTTAGCCAGTGGCTCCTGTTTTTTATTTACAAGTACCTATCATGCTTTTATTTTTATTTGTACAATTTTTGTAAGACTTATTGTGTATTATAATATATGCTTCAAGCGCTTCTAGTATTTAATTTGTTAATTTTAAACGAAATTAAACTTAAAATATTTAGAAACGCTTAAGCTTTCTTTACAAGTCACCACAGATAGTATAATAATTTATACTATACTGGCAAGTTTATCTTCGCGACACTATCTCAGTTAAGGGTCCATGTCACAGTTTTCAAATATATTACCTTTAGCTTATCTGTATTTTGTAAGAATATGTCAAAAAGTACGTCGATTAGCAGTAGACGCTACAACTTTTTTTTTTATATATCAGAGGAGGCAACAGAGCAGACGCGTCACCTGATTTTAAGTGTACCTACTGCGTCGCCCATAAGCACCAGCAATGCCGTGGACATTGTTACGCTCTTTTCTTGAAGGTCCTTATGTCGTAACCGTTTGGAAACACCGCATGAGGAACTGGTGAAAACTGAAACCATTCCTTAAAATAAAATAAATTGAGTTTGCTGCAACAATGAACATGTACAGAACCACAATGTATAAAACCGTTTCGCACAAGCAAACGAGGCGTGAGCAACATACCAGTGTTTATTGTGCTCACTACATTTATTGTCGGATCCACCTGAATACTTCGCCACATAAATGTCACTGTAACAAGGGCTATATTGTGCGATATTGGTCGGCCATTTTGTTTTTATGTCTATATCCGGAAAAGTCTTTAGCGAAATAGTTTATGAATGAGTTGATTGAGTTAAATGATGGATTTGTAATTTAAAGATAAATTACTGTTTATATAATTTCTTCAACCCTATAAATCTATACTTAATATTATAAAGCTGAAGAGTTTGTTTGTTTGTTTGAACGCGCTAATCTCGGGAACTACTGGTCCGATTTGAAAAATTCTTTCGGTGTTAGATAGCCCATTTATCGAGGAAGGTTATAGGCTATGTATCATCATGATAGGACCAACAAGAGCGGAACACTCCGGGTAAAACCGCGGAGCTAGAAACTATGTAAGAACTGCCGTGGGATTCTCCTGATCGAGGGTAGAGAAGTTTCTAAGTCTAATATAGGCGAATAGATAACTTTATTAATAAATCCTAATCTTAAGCCCTTTGTGGGGAAAGGGACATGTGAATTTGACATGTAGTTAACTGGCTTTGTGTTAAAACCTTAAACCGTATTCATTTCACAACTTGAAATTAGCAACCCTGAACCCTTTGTTATATCATTTACTCAAAAATATATTAAATTTATTGAAATTTTACATTTATTAAAAACCAGCTTTCCGCCCGCGGCTTCGCCCGCTTTGTCTAAAACATAAAAAAATGTTGTGTGGTTTTATGAAACCACGGTAAAAGTGAAACTGTTCGAACGGTTCCGAACACTGCTTTGTGTAGCGCATGTCGCGTGACGGTATCGCGGCTGCCGAGTAGGTATACCTACTCGGCAGCCGCGATACACGCGACATGCGCTACACAGACCAAAAAGTTTGAGACGATGTAATAAAAGTTTCACTTTAATAAATTATATACTAAAACCTTCCTCTTGAATCTCTCTATCTATTAAAAAAAAACCGCATCAAAATCCGTTGCGTAGTTTTAAAGATTTAAGCATACAAAGGGACAGAGAAAGCGACTTTGTTTTATACGATGTAGTGATTATTAGCAACAATTAAATCTTTATTGTACGAAACATTAATCTAAATTGCTGTTCACTTAAACCTTGATCGATGTAGCGGTAATACGCAATTAAATACCTATCAATAAACGTTCATTTAGTACGTGAGAATTTCAGACAACTCCTGGGTATTAGCCATAATCTGCAGGATCTAACAAATAGTATAGTATCGTAATGTGCCCTCCTCACAATCGAGAGAGTTGGCCCAACAAATGATCGTCAATGTTTGCCGCCACTACGGCGATTACGAATAAACAACTACAATGACGGCCTACGGCGATTACGAATAAACAACTATCATAGACATTTAAGCCCTCTACACTATCGTGATTGCCTCTACTCGCCCAACGCTGCCCATTATGAAGAGGACCCATGAAAGTCTCTGATCGGCCGTAATTGTAGATTCATAATCGCCGTAATGTCGACAAACATTGACCATCATTTATTGGGCCAATGTTGCCCATAGTGAAGAGGGCACATCACAAATAGTATAGTACCGTAATAGCGGATAAGTTGGAGCCTCTTGCAATCTCTAAATTGCTTTGCACGCTATTCTGTAGGGTTGGAGCTACGAGAAATGTATTTAATTTATTTGTTCCCACTAACTGCTGTTCGCGGTTATGTTTGTACAAAACTCCGTATTTTTGTAAAGAATAAATTGTGAAGTTTGAGTCTTTGAAGATGTTGTATGGAATTTAAATTCAATGTAGGTACTAGACTTGTATTGTATTTTATGAAATTAGCTTGTTGTAAAATGTTTAATAAAAAAAATATATTGGAAAAAGTACCTATTATTATATTACGGTGAAAATCTATGTAATGCTATGTAGCAATTCCATTGTACATAAACTACATAATATAAAGGAGACGAATGTATAAATAAATAGACACTAAAATGTTCACACATTTTCGTACAATGTCCATTCAATCTATCGATTGTCTATCAATGAGTGTTCCCTTTACGTATCAAGCATTTGACACTACAGATATTTGTACCAAATATTTTGTTGGCACGTGTATCTAGTGCTCCAAACTTACAGTGAATACAATGTGTTGGTTAACGTTAGAAAAGTATAGATACGTCTTGGGGATGTACAATTTTTCCCGTTTTCTTCTATGATATTGCGTTTATGGTTGAACGAATTCGATATCCTTCTTGACGTCTTGTTAAATTAAGATAATAATACAACCAGTGTAGATAGACCTTTCCTGTGTAGGCAAGTTAATACATAAAAGAGACCAAGATATTGATCAAGAATTATCTTACCTTTCAGCAGCGAAATAATTGAAGCTTGAACGTACGGAATTATTATTATAAACCATAATTATGAAAAACAGTTTCATAGTTTGTAATTTCATTATAGTATATCCTTGCCTTAATTTAACACATTTAAATTCATTATTAAGATATAATTTCCAAATAAACAATAGCGAAAAATCAAACGCAAGAGATTTCTTTTAGAATAATACTTGTGATTATTTTTCCGACCCAAATATCGACCAATAGAATTGCACCATTCGACGTCACGTGGTACAACCTACATGGTATACTAATAATTTTTTGAAAATTTTCTCTGGTCGTTGACGTCAAACTGACAGGTTCAATTCAATTGTGAAATTATTGGCCGACATTTGGGACGGAAAAATAATCTCCCGAATACCACACGAGCTTCAAAATTATCTGGCATTTCCGTCAAGGTTCCCTGCAAACAAATAAAGTCGTCAAGTTTTTCAGGAAAAATCACTCGCGCTTCGCGCTCGTGATTTTTTAACCTTGACTAAAAACTTGACTCCTTCATTTGTTTGCAACGAACCTATCGGAAAATACCCGATAATTTTGAAGCTCTTGTGGTATTATAAGTGATAATACCAATAGGTATAAATTCTGCAAACATTCGAGTAAACAAAAGTTTATCGATACTCATATCGATAGTTGTCATCCCTATGATAGAGTTGACTGCAATCCTGCTAAGTGTTATCGACAGTTGTAGTGCTGGGTTGGATTTACATGGCTGTTTACTTATGTCGGGGTATGTAAATCGGTTGCTAGGGGATACGGGACTGTGTAGTGTTCTGGCTAGTTTTTAGACGATTAGAGCTTGGTTAGAGATACAATATTGGTGAAGAAGTAAATAGTTCTGGGATATGAAGTCCTCTGTATATTGAAATAGACCGCATACAGCGAAAGAGTGATAATATTTAGGTTAATAACAATAAGCACTATGACTTATTTAATTGATCGACTTATGTTTGACTTAAATGGAAACAAACAAATAAAAAAATACATTTTATTTTTACAATAAGTTAGGATAGATACCAATGAATGTCGGCGTACATGTACGTCCTATTTCCTATGGTCCTATTTTTACATCTTAAAAATGCATCTAAAGTGTATTTAAACTATGGGCACGCTTTTTTGAAACTTCCAGTTCTCCCTATTATAGAAATGTCTGAAAATAAGGGAAAAGAATTTAAGTTAGCAACAAACTTATTCCTGATATATTTAAAAACCTTTTTAAAAATTGAGGTTGAATTCAAACGTTCGTGGCAACAATCTGAACATCCTATCCAATAAAATACAGGTGTACCTCAAATCCCAATTGATTGCCAAAACGTTGTACCTACTCTGATGTATCAAAAAAAAAAAAAATAAAATAAAATATAGTTTTTAAAAACTACAAAATATGCTTTTCTATAATAATATTATAAAGCTGAAGAGTTTGTTTGTTTGAACGCGCTAATCTCAGGAACTACTGGTTTGATTTGAAAAATTTTTTCGGTGTTAGATAGCCAATTTATCGCGAAAGGCTAGGCCTAGGAGCAGAGCAATGCGGGTAAAACCGCGGGGCGCCGGTCAATGATAAGTGTACAAAGCTTGAACTACATTTTTCCGTTTAAAGTGGTTCAAAATCGAGTCTAAAGGAGTTTTTTACATAAAACTTACAGCCGATATAAAAGCATGCTAAAACACAAAAAAATTACTAATAAAGTAATGCAGGTAAAGATTAAATAATGAAATACACGAACTAATGTTCAGAGCATTAAGTGACGTGATAATAAAGTATTGAATCTAATTTCTAGATGATTCCATCACGGCCTAATGCGTAGATTGCGTGGTCGGGTACCGCAGACAGCATGAGGTCACAGATTGTAGGGCTTCTGTGCGTAGGTATAGGTACCTTCAATGTATTGGATATATGATATAGTTAATACTCCCCGTGGATGCTATGTTTAGTTGGGAGGTTTAATTGATAACGTTCTTGAAGTTGAGGTGACTGGACACATTTTGCATGAGAAAGAACTACCGCACGTGTATTTTCAAGGCTCTAATAAAATACGTCATTATTAGTATAACGTATTTTATTATAATATGCCATTGCATAGTTAATACTGCTATGTTTTCTTAATTATAATAGAACAAAAAAAAAAATAATAAAAATGTATTTAAAATGTATGTTAAATAGTTCATAATAGACTAGAGTAGATAATTTTTGAAACAAAAAAAAAATCGCAGTCGGATGAAACCCATTAGAAAAGGAGCGGAATATGATAAAAATGTAAGGAAAAATAAATTACGGTCAATCCGAGTTCGGGAAGCGGGAGGGGGGGAGCTTTTAAGAGAAAAAAATGGTTTCTCTCGATTTCCGACAAAACTACAAGTCCTATAGAAAAAAGTTCAATGGCAAAGTTGTAGTTAATTAAAAGTTCTACAACTTTTGTATTCACAATTTTTTCACATAACCTCAAAATTTAGGTGAAAAATTCAAAAAACCAAGTTTTTGGTCTTTTATTTTTATCTACTTCAAAATTTATTTTTTTTCTACCAAATTTGGTGGAAACTTACTTTATTATGTCCCAAATACACTGTAATTTATTTGATTGAAAATATTTATTTTTTCGCCTTATTTTGAATTAATACCGAAAAAACAATCTAATTTTCAATCGAAAAGTCACCCGTCAAAATATCAGCTTTTTTCAAAAACTTGGGATGCCTTTTATTCATTGAAATCTCTACTTTCATATGGTGTAAAAAAAATAAACACCACCATAGTAAATGTTCTCAGGAAATGCATACAAACAGTGTGAAAATTAGCTTTTACTAAATCAGGCACACTTCTCGAACTACCTGAAATGTTTTTATCGACATCATTTTGCTTTTGAATATGCTGTAAAATATTAAACTTAGAACAGATAATTATTTTTCTTTTGAAATATTACCGAAAAGCCGATACAAGAGAAGATATAGGGTTCAAGAAGTGTGCCTGATTTAGTAAAAGCTAATTTTCACACTGTTTGTAAGCATTTCCTGAGAACATTTACTATGGTGGTGTTTATTTTTTTTACACCATATGAAAGTAGAGATTTCAATGAATAAAAGGCACCCCAAGTTTTTGAAAAAAACTGATATTTTCGATTGAAAATTAGGTTGTTTTTTTGGTATTAATTCAAAATAAGGCGAAAAAATAAATATTTTCAATCAAAAATAATTACTTACAGTGTATTTGGGACATAATAAAGTAAGTTTCCACCAAATTTCGTAGAAAAAAAATAAATTTTGAAGTAGATAAAAATAAAAGACCAAAAACTTGGTTTTTTGAATTTTTCACCTAAATTTTGAGGTTATGTGAAAAAATTGTGAATACAAAAGTTGTAGAACTTTTAATTACCTACAACTTTGCCATTGAACTTTTTTCTATAGGACTTGTAGTTTTGTCGGAAATCAGGAGAAACTATTTTTTTCTCTTAAAAGCTCCCCCCTCCCACTTCCCGAACTCGGATTGACCGTAATTTATTTTTCCTTTTATTTTCATCACATTCTTCTCCTTTTCTAATGGGTTTCATCCGACTGCGATTTTTTTTATCTTTTCATTATTTTTAAAGGCTTCTACCCCAGTCTATAAGTAAATGCGTTTGTTTTGTAAATCCATACTAATATTATAAATGCGAAAGTAACTCTGTCTGTCTGTTACTCAATCACGCCTTAACTACTGAACCAATTTGCATGAAATTTGGTATGGAGATATGTATTTTGACACCCGAGA
Organism: Colias eurytheme; assembly: GCF_061535395.1. Taxonomy (NCBI): domain Eukaryota; kingdom Metazoa; phylum Arthropoda; class Insecta; order Lepidoptera; family Pieridae; genus Colias; species Colias eurytheme. Next base: position 8,991,765 of record NC_142997.1, on the reverse strand, counting down.
AAGGACATAGGATAGGTTTTATCCCGGAAATCCTACGGGAACGGGTTTTTCTTTGAAAACGCGGGTGAAGCCGGGGCGGACATCTAGTTACCTATAAATACAATACACTCATTCAGTTGTTTTTTAAGATTACAATAAAATGTTCATAAGTAAATCTAACGGTATTAAAACTAGGTATATAGTACTATGATAGTACCTAATAGAAGTACCTATGAAAGGTAATCAACGTAGTAAAATCGAAAATAATCTGATTTCTAGAAGGTTAAAATTAAACTATTAAAGGTTCCCCTCGCTTCAACCAAACACCTGCAAAATTCTACACTCTTCCGTCTACCTGATATTTACAACAAGAAATTTTCAAGTGTTGACATATTTCATCTCTCCCGTAACAGTTTTAAAAAAGCAGTAACAGACATCACCAATTCAATAATTTCTTGGTTTACCATACACATTCTCACCACACTACACCATTATACACTACACACACAGTACACACACTCACACATCCATACCAAACATTCTATAATGGGTACGTTTTCCTCTTTTTTGTATACCATGTCCAAAAAAAAATATATATTAATTTTTTCCACTTTGTCATTGTTATAATTAATGTAAAACTACTGTCACATTAATTGTCTTATTATTGGTATTCCTTTTTATTGGCGTATTGTTTAGTTAAAGTTAATTATAAATATTGTAATACAAATAGCTGTAAGGAATCTATGTATGTAAAAAATAAAATAAAAATAAAAAAAGAAAAGTCAACCTGGAGTTTTTACATTATTACTATAAGGGAAGTCTAAAACACTGAAACAGTATCACAAACGATTTTCCTCAAGTGCTCTAGAATTCTTTGAGAAATCTAACGAAAAAGTTCATTCCAAAGTAATAAAATCCCAGCTACGCGGAGAGAAGTGTGAATTTGTTCCTTTGTTCGTTAATTTGATACTAAATTTATACCTTGGCTTTGTGTGGCAGTTTTATGCAATGTTAATCCATACTAATATTATAAATGCGAAAGTAACTCTGTCTATCTGTCTGTTACTCAATCACGCCTAAACTACTGAACCAATTTGCATGAAATTTGGTATGGAGATATTTTGTTACCCGAGAAAGGACATAGGCTACCTTTTATTGCGAAATATGTACCACGGGCGAAACCGGGGCGGACCTCTAGTGATTAATAGATACTATTATTCTAGAACTGATGAGTTTTTTTTGAACAAATTTGTCACTGGAAGCAGTAGGGTTCGTATTGAAAATTTATTTTTGTGAAGGTATTTGCTGAAGAAGGCTATTTGTTAAAATTAAACCAAATTATTAAAATAAATAAATGTATCTGTGTAAATTTTGCAGATATAATACCCATTTAACCAGTATAATACCAACCCAACGATAAAAAGCCACTAAAACCCTAAAAATACCTCCGTACAAATACGAATGCTAAAATCTGATATATACAGGGTGTTGTAAAACGGTGATATTACATCGAACGGTCGTTAAGGGAGCCCATTTGTTACAAGCTCTCCAATTTGGGCATAACTGTCGGATCGCTTATGTTCTGCAGTGTTTCGACTTTTATTGTCTTTTAGTGGACGAATTGAGGTCTATGCAATCGAACAAGAGTAAAATTTAAAAGGGTTGAAAGGAATATAATATTGAAGTGGAACTAAGCGCATTTTTATTTGGCGTGTATAACAAGTGAATAATCACACACTACCTACCTATTTAGTGGCAAACTACGAACCTAAAGATAATAAACCTAAATAATATAATAATATGTATTATAATTTATGCGAAAGTTTGTGAGGATGGATGGATGTGCGGATGTTTGTTACTCTTTCACGCAAATACTACTGAACCGATTACAAGGAAATTTGGTAAGAGGAAGCTGAAGACCCAGAATAAGACATAGGCTTTTTATCCCGAAATCCTACACGAACAGAAACTATGCGGTAACGCGGGCGAAGCCGCGGGCGGAATTCTAGTTTTGACATATTTTTACTCTGTATCAGACTCATATATAGTAATCACACGCTTCCCTAAATATGATTGTAATATCCCCAAGAAACTGCGTGCAAATTAGATACCTACAGCAATTAAACAGCTTCTGGTACGCAGAAATATTCACATACCTAAGATAATATTTATAGCCCCTTCAAGGCATAATGGGGTTTATACGTAATAATGTTGCAATTATATGTTAGGATGTGTCAGGTTGAATTATTGCCAACCCAATACCGCAATACGTTTGCCAGTCGAATTTAATAGAAGATTCTGTTTATATAACACGCCTTTCCTTCTTTTCAACATATCTATACATATAATAAATCTGTAGAAGGGTCAATTCTGTACATTGAAAATATTGAAAAAATAAATAGCAGGGGGTGTTACTGGATCGATACCAAACCCAAATATGTGATTAAAAAAATTTTTGTCTGTCTGTCTGTCTGTCTGTCTGTCTGTCTGTCTGTCTGTATGTTCAGGCATCACGTAAAAACTAACGGTTCGATTTCGATGAAACTTGGTATAATTATACCTTATTATCCTGGGCGTAAAATAGGATACTTTTTATCCTGGAAAAATACGTAAAAAAAATTAATCTTAATTTTTCAGTTTTATCCATAGACGTTGTTCTGTAGAACCGCGAACACACGTTGCGTGTTATTTTAGGCCTAGCCGTATTTGGGTCCAATAGATATTTATAAGATGTCATTGTCAGAGTTACTCAAAATGGAGAAATAAACCATCCACGCGAAGACCGACATCCGCGCGGACGGAGTCGCGGGCGGAAGCTAGTATAATAATATGTGCATAGTATTATATAGTAGGTTGTGTGAAACACAATAATATAACAGACTAGTTATGCTCCGCGGTTTTACCCGCAGTCCTCCGCTCCTGTTGGTCTTAGCGAGATGATATTATACTATAAGCATTTTGCCTTCCTCGAAATTTTTCAAATCGGACCAGTAGTTTCTGAGATAAGCGCGATCAAACAAAAAGACAAACTTCATCTTTATAATATTAGCATAGATAGATGTAGGTGTGTGTAACATAATTATAATAATGAATATTACAAATACCCGGCCCGGGTATAAAGCCTTCTACGTAACGATTTTTCCACTCTTTCGCATTTTTTTGGCATATATAATACCTTTAAAATAGAATAATAAGAGACACGGGAGCTTTGTAAGAAGCTTAAATAAAAAATTGCTATGGTAAAGGGAAGACGTAGGCTCGAATCTTTTTTATTGGAATGGAATTCCCCGCTTGCGTTCCAACGATTTTCTAATTCAATTAATAAATTTCGAATATTTCGTTAGGTATTTCTAAATTTATAACGCTGTGCCTTGTGGCTTCACCCGCGGGCATATTCTATTAAGTATTTCTTTAAGTTAACTCATTTGGGTACATAAGCTACACTGCGAAATATCATAGCTATCCGTTCAGTAGTTTCCCCGTGAAAGAGTAACAAACATACATACATCTGTCCTCACAAGCTTTCGCATTTATAATATCAGTCGGGTGGTACTAATCTCTGTGAACAGTATCATACTGAACTACATAACGGCTGTACCAATTTTCATAAATTTCAGATAAGTCTTGAAAAAATTATGGTCAAACATAGAAATAAAGTGGGATAGAGAAAGCTCTCTGAAAAAGGCTATTAATAGACTTTATGCGAACATTCTTCGGGTTTACTTTTTGCATTTAATATGCACAATCATTAAACTAAGACTTAGGCTATTATAAGACATACGGCCGATTTTTCAATCCTCAGTTAAAAAATATTCTTCGAATATCGTAATGTACAACTATTTCAAAAATGTGTGGCTTACCCGTATTTTGGCAGTTTACTTTAGGGCCGATTTTTCAATGCTTGGATAAAACTTATCCGTCCAATAAAGTATTAAACGATAATATAATGTCACGTAAATTGTCAAATACGGGCAATTAGAATACGTTTTTAAAATGGTAGTTTTATACATTATTCGACGAATAATTTTAACCAAGCATTGAAAAATCGGCCCTTAAAGTAATACTTTATTGGACGGATAAATTTTAATCAAGGATTGGAAAATCAGCCCTTAGTGAACAATGAATTTAAATAATATCATAGTAAATATTATAATATCGCGCTTTAAGTATCTGCAGAAAGTAATTTTAATTAACCTTATTTTTATTATTAAATAAAATAAATTTATTAATAAGTCTTTATTTTTAATGGGATTATTATAAGCCTAACTTAAGCTGTAAGAAAACTTAAGCGGAGAATAATTTTCTACAATATTCAAGTTAGTAGCTCAATTATGAATTTCTTGTGTCATTTATAAAAGAAGGAATATAAATATCTAAGTATCACAAAAAAACAGAATTTTAGGAAAAACTTCTGCAGCGCTGATTAAATTTAAGTAGGTATATCTTCGTAGCAGTTATGCAATTTAGGATAGCAGTTTACTTAAAACTTGTTTTTTAAACTGAAACTTTTATTACATCGCCTCAAACTTTTTGGTCTGTGTAGCGCATGTCGCGTGACGGTCGAACCGTACGATAATAATTATCGTACAAATACGATAATTTTGTGCCTAAGTTTCACTTTTACCGTGGTTTCATAAAACCACACAACATTTTTTTTTAATATAATATAGGTAATATACGGGATGGGAAACAAACGAATGGTGTGAATATTATAATGTGTCATTTCATATGAGACCCATTTTATAGTTTTCAGTATTTACACGCCATTATATAAATATTTAATACATTTTCGTTATAAACAGACATGATTAGTTTTTGTAGAGCATTCATCACAAGTCGTAACTTAAATAAGTCTAACATAAAATGAAATAAAATAGAATTATTCAAAACAGCTTACAAATTACGAGTTCTGGGTAAAGCATAAAAAGAAAACGACAGTTCCAGAATCTCCTGACTCTGCAGAAGGTAAAAAGAATCAATGAATATTAATAAAATATTTTATACCGTACCTAAGCGTTGCAATTTATACCTCATTTAAACATTTTATATAATTAAATCGCAGGAAAGTCAAAACTGTATATTGAATAATTTTTAAAAGAATACGGACGTGAACTACAACCGATATTGAAGCCAAAATATATTATTTAGAATTTTTGTCTGTTTGTCTGTATGTATGTCCGGGCTAAACTCAAAAAATGATACTCCATGGTTTTACTTCAAATTTTGCATGAATAATACATAAAATCGGGTCAACATAATTATAGGCTATATATAATATCATCACACTAAGACCAAAACGATAAAGCAATGCGGGTAAAACCACGAGGCAAAGCTAGTTTAATACATTTAATTTTTGGTTCAATTACATGGTCGCAAGGGATTTGAATTTAAATTTCAAACCGAGGTGCGGGCTCTAACGAGCGCTGAGTCTAGGCTACAAAAAATCAGGGCTTTTAGATTTATAATGTAGGGTTTGAAAAGTTGAATTGTAAATGTTTTTGGTGATTCTTTTTGATATAAAATATTATCTTGAATAAACTGGATTGTGGGTGATTTTTGAAGTTTTTTAAGCTATTGCATAGCTTCTATCGCGGGCCTTGAGCGCGGGGACCGAATCCAGAAATTCCGTAACGAAAAAACCTCACGCTCCCCACTCCGACGGACACGGAGGTGTGGCTTGAAGGCATAGCATGCAATAGCTTTACCGCGGCAGTCCCCGAGTGCCACACGTCTTTTTTTGTGTATAATTTTGTTGCTGATGTAAGAGAAAATCTTGAACAATCTTATGTGTTGAATATAGTTTTCTTTAGTGTGCAATTTTATTTGGGTAAACTTATCACTAATTAACCCGGGTTGTCCGGTATGAAACTTACAGTGTATCCCACAAGGATACCTAACGTTTATTACAGCAATATATTTGCAAGTAGTCCTAGATATTACCTACTTCCTACAAACTCAAACATTTATTTATTCAATTAAACTTCTTCTAGAAGCACTTTTGAAACATCATTACATATTTTTATCGTGTTCGTCGCACTAATGTCAGGAACTAGGTACTATTGCGACTTTCTTCTTTTTCATCTCTTTTCTTTTTTTCAAGTGGCAACTCCCGATTTCAGTGAGGACGGATTCTGCCAATATCAAGTCAGGAACAAATGAACAGTTTAAGTAAATGATCATTAGCGTATTGCGACTTTAAAAAAATTGTAAATTTAATAGTCCATTTAAATGTGTCATATTTAACATCGAGCTACTATACGACGTGGCTACGACAAACGATAGCAAAAATTGTTGCGATTTGCAAATAAGGGTATGCTTTCAAGGGCAGACATAATTGCATGGTTGAACTTATATTATTAGGTACTAGCTGTGCTCCACGGTTTCACCCGCGTGGCTCCGCTCCTGTTGGTCTTAGCATGATGATATATAGCCTATAGCCTTCCTCGATGAATAGGCTATCTAACACCGAAATAATTTTTCAAATTGGACCAGTAGTTCCTGAGATTAGCGCGTTCAAACAAACAAACAAACTCGATTATATTATAGTATGATAGATAGATCTAATAAATTACCGTTTATGATACATGTACAATAATTGTGTTGTAAAACAAAATGTAGGATGAAATTCGTTCGCGGCATCGTAGCACTTAATTTAAAGATGTTTGCTCTTCCATTAGTCTGTGACGTTGCTTGCGTTGGGTTTCTGTAACAACGATATCTAGGTATTATGTATATCACTAAGACTATGTAAAAAGAAGAACCTATGTACTTAGCAGTAATAAGGGACTATTCCTTTTTACTGCTTATTTAAAGTACCTAGTAGATAAAATATATATTTTTTTTTTTTTATCGCTTAAGCAGGCACACGAGCTGGCGGGTCACCTGATGGAAAGTGATGCCCGCCGCCCATAAGCATTCGCGATGTTAGGGCCACCGCGAATGTGTTGCCGGCCTTTGAGGTACAAATATGCCCTTTTCTTGAAGGTCTCCGTGTCGAATCCGTTTGGGAACACTGAGGATGGCAAATCGTTCCACAAGGTTGTCGTTCTTGGTAGAAAGTGTCGAGAAAAGCGCACTGTGGTAGACCGCCATGCATCCAGATGGTGGGGGTGGAACTTTAATTTGTGGCGAGAAGTGCGATTGCGAAACTCAGCAGCTGGAATGAGTTCAAAAAGTTCCTCAGAACAGTCCCCGTAATAAATCCGGTAGAACACGCATAGAGATGCAACATCTCTCCGCAGTGAAAGTGGATCCAGCGAATCAGAAAGCTTAGGGTCGTCAATAATTCGGACGGCTCGTCGCTGAACGCGGTCTAATGGTAGGAGCTGGTATTGGGGCGCTCCGGCCCAGAGGTGGGAGCAGTACTCCATATGGGGCCTGACTTGTGCCTTATATAATTGCAGACGATGAGCAGGCGTGAAATACCGTCTCGCCCTGGCGAGCACCCCAAGTTTTTTCGAAGCTATTAAGTTTTTTCAAAGTTATTAAATTGAAATTTCGCAAATTGATTTAAATATTTTAAAACCCTAATTACAATCATTAAATAAGGTGTTGTTTATATTATTTCAATATAGGTGTTTATATTTTTTATTAATGTATCAGAAAATCGTAATTATTACATATTATTTGTAAATTTTTATTTTTGCTACGTCTATACTTTAATTCGATAATTCGGATTAAAATATAGATGAGTTTATTATGTTTATTAATTTTTTGCATAACGAAACCTTTGTAGAAATTGATACATAGCACCTATGGTGCAAAATTATGTTCAGATCCTACTATCTTATATATAAAAATGAATCGCAAAATGTGTTGGTAAGCGCATAACTCGAGAACGGCTGAACCGATTTTGATAATTCTTTTATTATTATATTCCTTGAAGTACGAGGATGGTTTTTATGTAGAGAAAACGTAAATATGTACCACGGGCGAAGCCGGGGCGGACCGCTAGTAATATTATAAATGCGAAAGTTTGTGAGGATGTGTGTGTGTGTTTGTTATTCTTTCACGCAAATACTACTGAACCGATTACAATGAAATTTAGCACACATATAGAGGGTAACTTGGATTAACACATAGGATAGGTTTTATCCCGGAAATCCCACGGGAACGGGATTATGCGAGTTTTCCTTTGAAAACGCGGGCGAAGCCGCGGGCGGAAATCTTCTAAGTTGAAATCGATTGCAGACTTTCCTTCACTAGCAAGAGCTACGGGGCCACATAAAATCACATAGGTATGCTTTAAATGAAGAAATAAAAATATATTTGAAAGATACTTGAATATGTGTGGTTCAAAATATGTAAAGAAGCCCATCTGTTTTACGGATAAAAAAATATATTTGTAGAATTTTTAAGAAATGTTTGTTTCGTGAAACCAATTTAGAGGTTTTGTATGTGTTTACGTGTTTACGTGTAATTTTTGAATTATATTCCTATACTTGCTTTCCGCCCGCGGCTTCGCTCGCTTTGTCTGAAACATAATAAATTATATACTAAACCCTTCCTCTTGAATCACTCTATCTATTAAAAAAAACCGCATGAAAATCCGTTGCGTAGTTTTAAAGATTTAAGCATACATAGGGACAGAGAAAGCGACTTTGTTTTATACTATGTAGTGATAATAAAACATTTAAGGTTACAAGTATTGATGGATGGATATAATATATGAAGATATTAAATTGATTCAGAGATATTAATTAATATTGTACGTTGCTAATGCACAGCACAGAACTATCCGAATGCAATTCCGTGGGATTAACTTTCTTATGAATTCATTCACAATAAGGACGTTTTATTAAAGTAATAAACGATTCATAGATATTTATACGATAAATAGTTAAATTATTTCAAGGATACTTAGATATTGCGTTCAGAAACGTAAAATATTACAAGCGATAAGTATACAACGGCATAATTAGTTGTCTTGTTTCCCTAATAGATCGCTTTATTTTGTGCAGATAAATTTGTAAAATACGAACACTGTCTCTTGAGATAGCTCTTAAAACTTTAGTGGAATGAGTTGAATACTCATATGGAAACTACATAGGAAACAACTTTATATCTGTTTTAATTTTTGGTTTATAATGTTTGCTGGTTTATTTTGGAACTATCAACATTTTATTTCATTCTTTATGTATTAACTATTAATAGTATTTAAACTCAACAATTTCATATTTAAATTGACATTGTCCATTGATTTATAATTTTTTAGTTTTGTAACTCTTTCTCTTTATAGTTATCCTGTAGATTTATAATTTAAAAAATCTTTCAAAGTAGAGTCAAATAATTTCAATAAAATTTGCCTGTAACTTGATATTTATTAGGTTAAAAATGTAAGTGTAAGATAGTATGCATGTAAATATGTAGTAGTTCATATATGTATATAGGCAACTTACATTTAGTTAGCGTGACGCCGGTTTGCGTGGATATATTTTATAAACCTTGGAATTACAGTAAAACTGCTTAAATTACACTCGAAATTCTCCCCGCAACCCATATTATAGGGCTACAATAACGCGGCCTTGTCATTTCCAACTCGAAACTAACTTTTAATAAGACCGCGAGATGCGTACGACCACGACGCTAATAAGTTTTTTCCTCAACCGCCCATCTTTACGGCCCACGACGGTAATAAAACTTCATCAGCGATACGTGTGGACGAGCTCGCAGTGGCGTTTGAAGCCTTAACCGAGAGGGAGCGATTTCGCGCGTCGCTCAGTCGGGCGCCGGCCTTTGGCAGCGCCGGTCGTGTCATGGATTGCGCAAGGTAAAGGGCATGCGGGCCGCGCTCGCCGCGCTCGCGGCTTGCTGCGTGGTGGCGCGCGCCGAGGTGCCCTCCGCGCGTCTTGCCCCGCGCAACACCACACCCCATCACGTCCTCCAGTGCAGCGACGGGCTCGTCCTTCCCGCTTGGCGGCCCCTCGAAGATGTCCCGACTCTCGACATCGCGATCCGCGGCACCCTCTACTTCTTATGCCTCATGTATCTTTTCATCGGCGTATCCATCGTCTCAGACAGATTCATGGCCGCTATCGAAGTCATCACGTCCAGGGAGAAAGAAGTGCGCGTGCGACGAAACGGGAGCGATCAAATTGTCGTAGTACGAGTATGGAATGAAACTGTTGCCAACTTGACGCTCATGGCACTTGGATCGAGTGCCCCAGAGATTTTATTATCGGTCATTGAAATAGCCGGGAAGAATTTCGAGGCTGGCGATTTAGGGCCCGGCACTATTGTGGGTTCCGCTGCATATAATTTGTTCGTTATCATTGCAATTTGCGTATCTGTCATTCCTGATGGGGAAGTGCGTAAAATTAAACATCTGCGCGTGTTTCTGGTCACAGCAACCTGGTCTATATTTGCCTACGTTTGGCTGTATCTCATTTTGGCAGTGATATCGCCGAGTGAAGTGGAAGTATGGGAAGGTGCTGTCACGTTTTTATTTTTCCCGGCTACCGTATTAACAGCCTATATAGCAGACCGCAGGCTTTTGGTTTATAAGTATCTGAAAAAAGGATACCGTGTCAATGAGCGAGGAGTTATTGTGGAAGGTGAAGGCGATGGCTCTGTAGAGATGGCCCTAAAGCCTTGTGAATTTGGAGATGATGAAGAAGGTCGAGAATTAGAAAAGTCACGCAAAGAATATATATCAGTATTACGTGACTTAAGAAAACAGCATCCTGAAGAAGATTTAGAAACTGTTGAACGAATGGCATTAGAAACTTTGATGTCAAGAGGCCCAAAATCTCGTGCATTTTATAGAGTTGCAGCTACACGAAAAATGACTGGTGGTGGTGACTTCTCACGTAAAATATCAGAGAGGGCGCAAAGTGATTTAAGCGAAGTAAAAGCTGAGCTACAAAGGCGAGAATCTACCTCTGTGACAGCCGAACCTAGAGGTCCACATGTGCGGTTTGACCCAGACCACTATACGGTAATGGAAAACTGTGGATCTTTCGAAGTGAGAGTCGTACGCGGCGGCGACTTGAGTGGAGAAGTCACTGTTCAGTATACCACGGAGGACGGTACAGCAGAAGCTGGTTCCGATTACGTGGCAGCACAAGGCTCGCTTACATTCGGGCGTGGTGAAACAGAGAAGAAGTTCACTGTCCAAGTGATAGATGACGAAGTCTTCGAGGAAGACGAGCATTTTTTTGTGCGTTTAAGCACTCCGAAGGGCGCTTGTTTGGCCTCGCCATCAATGGCTACAGTGGTGATATTGGACGATGATCATTCCGGTGTGTTTTCGTTCCCGCAAAGAGACTATGAGTTGACGGAGTCGGTTGGGACGTACGAGTTGAAAGTGATGAGGACGGCGGGGGCAAGGGGGAAAGTGAAGATCCCATACAACACAGAGGATGGGACGGCGAAGAGCGGCGCGCAGTACGAGCCTGCAGAGGGACACATTATCTTCGAGAACAACGAAACTGAGTGAGTAATGGCATTTATTTATTGTAGTTTCCTGTTTTGCTATTATGACTTGCATACTGATTAATGAATATCCCTAGTGGTATTTTATGACGGATATCGATTACCGTCTTACTTAAATTACAAATAATATTACTTCTATGAATCGTGGTGTATTTCTTATTCAAGGTTTTATGAATGGCAAATATTTCGACGTCTTATTTCTAAAATAATTTACTTTTCTAATTAAACCGTTATATGTAATATATTACTAGTTTTATCTCGGTACAAAGATATTAATTTCAACGGTGAAAAGGTGGTCTTGAGGGATTCATTCGTTATGGATAATTCCTTATTCAATAATTAATTCCAAAGGATAATTCAATCATCAATAGAAGATTTATAATCGGGAATTTTATTAAAAAGATTCAAGACTTGACTGCAATGAGCTGCAAATTGCAATAGAGTGGATCGATGTCTTAAATTATTATTATTTTTTTGTAAAAGAAATATTGAGTCTTATAGGTAGGTACCTAATATTATTAATAGTTATATTGATGAGGTTTCAGTGGTGTTCTTAATTTATAGAAATCATGGTTTTAATTTATTGGTAAATTGGGTTATGGATAAACTCCATTTACCTATTCAACGATACACACATTTTTCTTACAAATAAATACTTTGAATTTACGATAGATAGATGAAACGTTTAATTTGAATTTATATTTCAATTTAAATTTAGAATTTGATAATCTAAGTTGATAATTTCCTGTTGTTGTAGTTATTCAACTACGAACAACGAATTCTCGTTTATACATTTCAATGACTTTTATAATAGTTATGTGTTATTGTATATTATTATTATTACGTGGTTATAAACAACTCCTGAAATTGATGATTTATTACGGTGATTTTCATTCTATGATTGTAGCAATTATTTTTATTGTTTGGTGTGTAGTTTTGGGGTGGTAAATAATCATGTTTGTAACAATTGAGTTACAAAATAATAGCCGTCTAACGACCTATGAATGTAAAAAAATATTTTCATTTATGTGACGAGCAGAAATTTTTACAAAGCATACCTACCTACGTAGAAAATCAAACCGAAGATTTATTATTATATTACTTGAATGTTACCATATTATTATAATGTCAAACTTCTTTAAATGCATGAAAAGTTTTTGAAAAAGAAAATTGAATACCTTACATAATAATATTATACTTACATGTATATGTACTACTACTACAGTTTTATTTATTTTATTGCATTGTCTTATACTCCTATATACTTTATACAATAATTAATCACAACAAAAATGTTTATTGCAAACAATTTGTGAAAGAGATATTGAATTAGAAAAAGAAAATGATTGATAATTCAAAGACAAACCATAATGAGGATTGTTTTTCAAGCAAATTTGTGTCTTCTAAACTTCGTGTATTAATACTTGTGGCACAGAATATAATGACTTATCTATTGTATAATAATTATATCATTATTCAATACACAGTACTAGCTGTGCCGCGCGGTTTCACAAGGGTGGCTCCGCTTCTGTTGGTCGTAGCGTGATGATATATAGCCTATAACCTTCCTCGATGAATGGGCTATCTAACACCGAAAGAATTTTTGAAATCGGACCAGTAGTTCCCGAGATAAGCGCGATAAAACAAACAAACTCTTCAGCTTTATAATATTATAGCATAGATTAGTAAAATATGGGTCTTGAAATGTTGTATAATAGACCTTACGCTAAAATAATTATTTATTACTAACAAGATTCTAAAAAATAACTATTATATAGTCAGTCTTCAAATGGTCAAAACGAGACAAAATTTAATCCCTCAGTCCCGGAATCACAGACACAATAGAAAATCTATTGTGTCGCGGCCCGATCGGGCCGCTCGGTGGTCAATGGGTTAATTAAAAATTTTTTTCTTCCTGTCGAATGTTCAGAGGAATTAAACCCAAAAACACAATCGACTTAGACCCTCCTTTTTTGAAGTCGGTTGATACGATATTAATCGAAGCTACATTGACTAATAACATGCAAAAGTGAGCAGACACCATACGAGGTAGGAAAAATGGCTGAGTCATATTCTTGGAAGTTTACAGCACTCAAAGGTAAAGGTGATTTATCATTACCGCTTGCCTAGCTTGTCCACTTGAATTATGGTGGAGATTACATTTTGGATAACGATCTCGTAATTTGTAGGTTATAATTGGGTTTTTGTGTTGTGATTGGTTGGAAAGCTGTTTTCAGGCGATTTGACATAGAAAGAAAGAAAAATAGTTTATAGAAGGTACTACATTCTTTTTTATAGTTTGAGTCGTTTCGTATACAATGTAGATGAGGTAAGTTGTTAGATTTTTCTTATTTTCAAGGTTATACTAATATTTATAATAAAATGAGAATGTTTGACGCCACATTAACTATATCTCCTTCAACACTTAAAAACTAAAATTCACGGGTTCAATTCCCGCTGGTATAGAAAAAAAAATATCTCGGTCTGGCAGGACATAGAAGTCTGATCACCTACTTGTCCCTAAAGAAAATCGATTTGAAACAGATGTATGAATAATGCATCTGCCCCATACCCCACTTGGGGACACGGGACTTCACACATGTGATTCTGATGAACCTATGTTAAAGCAAAGTTTCATCCAAATCCGACATAGGATTTTCGTGAAAGCGTAACAAACATGCATACATTCTCACAAACTTTAACATGTTTAATTAGTAGGATAATATCTAAATTATGGATTATCTGACGATCATGTATCGGCCTTCTACTGGAAGTAATCGAGTGGCTTCATGAAGCCCTATGAAGGGTATTTTCGGCTTAATACCGTAATTATAGCTTGACGTCATCATGTCCGCTTCTATTATAAATTATAATACGGTTATGTGAAGGTGACATGGAACATGTTTTGAAAGTGTTCTCGCGGCAAAAGTGACTTTTTAATTTGGACGTATTGAATTGAATTGAATTTATTGTAGAGGGTAACTACTAATTAGGAAGCATGTTTAAATTAAGCTTACCATGGGTGAAAATGTTAAGCTATTGCATAGCTTCTATCGCGGGCCTTTATCGCGGGGACCGAATCGAGAAATTCTGTAACGAAAAAACCTCACGCTCCCCACTCCGACAATATTGTTTATTTTGTAGTTGTTCCGGATGTTCTTTACAATATTGTTTAATACAAAATATTAATTCTATGTGGCTCGAATAAAAAGAATGCAAATTGTAAAACTTAATTTATATTTAGAAGAAAGTACGCTAATTGTAAAACTAAATTTACTTGTAATTAATAAAAAGGTATTTTCTAAGATTTTTTTATCTATGTCGAAAAAATAATCATTAATTTACATTCATTGGAACTGCAGTTATATCAACACTAGGAATTAATAGTTTTGGATGTTTTCTTAGTAACATTTTCCACTTATACCAAATTACATTATATAGTTTTCAATTTGTTCTATTTTATCTTTGCTAAGAATTATATTGAACTAGGTAGGTTAATACCTAGGTTAGGTGCAGCAAAATCAATATCTCAAATATTCAATCTTTAAGGAGAAGCAAACTGTATTAGTTAGAGCACTTGTATTGTAATGAAGTTGGTCGCATAAATTCAATTTGCCCATAACTTCAGTAATGTTGCTAACTTCGGCGTAATGTATTAGTTCTGTAAATACGGAATTAATACCGAAATGTTTCGCACACCTGTTAATTTGTTTATGCGTATAATTTATCCAAATGTGAATATTTGTTCGTGTGAGTGAATACCTATATCTATATTATGTACTAACGAGCTTTTACCCGCAGCTTCGCCTGCGTGGAAAAGAAAAATTTTCATGATACAAATTTTTGTCCCCTATTTTATCACCTTGGTGGTAGAATTGAACAAAATCCTTTCTTAGCGGATGCCTACGTCCTAACATCTACCTGCTTGCCAAATTTAAGGCTGTGCGTTGATAGATCATTATGTCAGTCAGTCACCTTTGAGTTATATATAGATGTTATTTGCAGTAAAATTTACCGATTTATTTAGGTAAAAGTTAAAATTTACTGATTTATGTTCCGAAGTTACTGGTCTGGTTTCGAGTGTAATAGGCTATGTTTTGTTTTTATTTCATGAGGTGTATCGTAAGATAACTACCTAACCCACTTAAATAAACTTTTCTTTCTTTCACTTTCCTGCATAATTTTGATGTAATAGTATTTATAGTTCGCACATTAAGATGGCGACTGAAATAGAAATATCTAGTGCACAAAGCATATCTAAACTCTAATGTCTCTACAGTCTACAGTTTCTATGTAATCTAGCCAGATGCTAATCTTTCCGTATAAGTGTTTGCTGTAAGGATGAATGCGCATGGTTTTAAATTGAACCGTGTGTGCAGGGTCTGAATATTGAGTCGTATGATTATTTATTTATTTATTTATTTATTTATTAAATGATTACGAAGTTTGTGTCACAAAATATTGAGAGATATAAATATAATAAGATCCCTTTTTTCGTTATAAATTTTAAGGGAAATTTAGTTTCTCAACGCACAATAATATATCGCCAGTTTATGTCACAAATTGTTACTACAAATTTTGTTTTTATTGAGACAGTAAACAGCAAAGTTTAATCAGGAATTTTCATAATTTTCTGCTCAACAAAAAAAAGGGCTAAATTAAACAAATAAACAACAGCCACATAGCAGTATTTTGTTTACTGTTAATAATGTTTAGATTAACGTAAACGCGTGTATACAAGATAACGGGAAAAATGTAAATCGAGGAAATTTAAAGTATAAAGTATATTATATGAGAGCGGACCGTGGAAAATATATTATGATGCCCACAAAACGCGCTGTCTCTAACAATGTAGGGGATAAAATATGAAAATTTTGTTTGAAGATAAACAATTCGACTTGAATTGCAAGACTTTTGTTTTATTAGATTTTTGTATTAACATGTTCATATTTTGTTAATCCTGTCCTATCTTACTAATATTATATTTATGCGAAAGGATGGATGTATGTGTATGTTTGTCTGTTACTCTTTCTATGAGCGGGTTTTTCTTTAAAAACGCGGGCGAAGCCACGGGTGGGAAGCTAGTTTTTAATTAACTTACATCCCAAAGTCATTAGTTTGCCATCTCCGTCTTGAGTTAAGTTAATCAGACGAATGCGAGGAATTGGGGCGCGAGGAGATAATTTGTGCCAATGACGCAGTGATGAACAAATCATCTCTGATGTCCGGGATTCGATGGAGAAAAAATGTAGGTCGGAACATTTAATAAAAACGTATGGCTAACACACAATATTTTAATTTATTTATTTTATCATTTATGTATAGGTATGTCGTGGCCATATCGTATATTTGCTCACTTCATGAAATACTGCTTTTGTAATATATTATTATTTATTGGTTGATACAAATAAATGTATTTTTTTTCTTTGAACAAAACAAATCCGGGTAAGTTAATATACCGAAATGTAAATAACTTGCAACTCAAGTAAAGAAAATTTTTCGATACAAATGCTTTAAACAAGCGTAAGTTCAGATTAAGTTACAGTAGGTCAATAAGGCTTTCATCTCGCGTGCAGAAGAGTTATTAGTTAAGTTACAACTTAGATACGCATTGCGGTTGTTGAAAGGAAGAGAAATACAGCAAATAGAATAAAAGAAAATGGTGACCACGCTCGCTGTTGAAGTGTTCGAAACATCGATGAATAATAGAATTAATAAAATGCATTTTAGCACTTATATATCGTATTTATTATGATATTTAACTTTCTTAAATAAATCCTAAACTTTATTACGCAAAATCAACCGTTCCCCGTTTTCCTTACGTATTCTCGTGTTAACTAACACAAACTTTTTTTAGGATAGCAACACGCAACGAACCAAAATAAAATTTCAAAAAAAGCTATCGTAACTAAAAACCTGATAAATAAGCAGACCTTATTCTAATCGTAGTATATAATAGTGGAACAAAAAGTTTTGTTATCTAATTTACAAAGAGAGGACCAAATCCTTCCAAAACTTTTTGTTAACATAATCTGTGACCTAATATCGAAGCAGATGTCACGTTTTGCTGAAAAGTTTTTCAATCAGAGCAAGCGTGTTGATATCTATATTCATCAAAATTTGGATAGTTGTTTGTTTGCAATAAATCTGTTTTGAATATTATTATATTAGTTTTAAAA
This sequence comes from Colias eurytheme, assembly GCF_061535395.1. NCBI lineage: Eukaryota > Metazoa > Arthropoda > Insecta > Lepidoptera > Pieridae > Colias > Colias eurytheme. Next base: position 8,974,174 of record NC_142997.1, on the reverse strand, counting down.
CTATAATTGTGGGTTTTTAGCTTTTTGCTTCCACTAATTTTTATAGTGACTTTTTCCCTTGTTGTAGTTCGCACTCTTAATTAAAGTTTTAACTTTAATACTTAAATATTTAATCGATATAACCTCATCATTCTACGAATATGAAAATGATTCTTGTATCTCTTATGTAACTGGATTAGACTAATTTGTTTTCTTTTGCACGCCTCATAAGCGAAGCGTTGAGGTGGGTACTATAACTGTCACTTCGCGCAAAACATCTTATTTTTCAAACTTAAAATGTCTTTATGTATCATACATTGCACTTGTAAGATAGTACATACACACACATATTAAGAAAAAACACTATTTTTAACATTCATGACATTTTTGATGTCATTTTTGTTATTTAAACTAGTTAAAAAAACAGTTTAAAAAAGTTCTGTCTTGGACGTCCGTGTGTCTGTATGTGCGGAGGATTTTCTTGTTAACACGATAGCGACCGAAATACTTTACTAATCGAGTCTTTTTTTTTCTCTTACGCTTGAGTATGCTCAGGAACAGAACCCTTTCATTTTTCAGGGTCTGATTCGATGTGGTTTAATTGTTATTAAATAAAGAAAAATAATTATTAATAAATAATTATTAAAAAAAAATTGTGAGGCGTGCACTTTTGGATTTTCCAAACTATTTTAATATTTGCACACCCAATCGATGGGTAGAATGTATTAGCCACATAATATTGTAATTAAAACATCTGTAATTTGTAACATTCTTGCAAATAAATATAATTTGAATTAGAAACAGGTTAAGGTAGTATATATTTTATTCAGTTTACTTGGATAGTAAAATATTTTATAGTGTGAAAGAGCTTTTCAAACAGCTGGCATTCCTCTAAGTATTCTTGAAAGTTTCACACTAAGAAAGGACTGAAGTTATATCGTTGTATTGTGTTAAATTTTAAGCATATTAAAGTGTTGTTTAAGACTTTAATACTTGAATAATATGCTTAATGTGAAGGTATTTTAAAGGATTTTTATTCTTTTAAATTCCAATGATAATTAAAATATTTATTTATTTAACTAGAGTTATATTAGCAGTAATGTTGTATTAGGTACCTACCTATTATAAAGCTGAATTTATTTCATTTTGTTTGTTCGTTTGTTTAAGTGAGCTAATCTCAGGAACTACTGGTCCGATTCTAGATTCGATTCGAAAAATTCTTTCAGTGTTAGATAGCCCATTTGTCGAGAATGCTATAGGCTATTTATCATTAAGCTAAGACCAACAGAAGGGGTGCATTGCGGGTAAAATCGCGGGGAACAGCTAGTGTGTTATATTATTTTATCCGAATTTTCTGATACTAATCATGTGACTATGGGAAGACACAGGCTGACCCAGAGCTTCGAAGAAATAACGAAATAAAGTCAAAAATAATAATCAACTGAGCTACCACTTCTAAATTTAATCCTAATTGCATAAATTATTGAAATGAAATATTAAGGGCCTACTTCACGACTTCCTGTTAAAGTCACTGATAGCCTATTTAACATTAAAAGCTCTTGTAGCTGTTGTTCAATAGATAAACAAATTTCCAATTGTAATCAAGGTTCAGGGATGAAATAAATCTTGTTTTCATAGTAAGGGATGCCAAGGGATGCCGTGTTTATGCTAGGCGTCCATTAGAGGCGGATCGGGCCGGGCCGCATCGCAACGGGCCGTCTCTAATGGACGCTCTGTTTGCTCCTGCGTCCACCTGTACGGGGCGCGGCGGACCGCGTAGGCGGATTTTATCTAACAGACGCTCGCCGCTCACATCCGCCTGCCTGCGTCCACTAGACGGGTCGGGGCGGGCCGGGCCGCAGCGCACCGCCGGCAGAAATCCGCCTGCGAAGCGATATCCGCCAATGCGTTGCAGCCCGCCCCGGCCCGATCCGTCACTAATGGACGATGTTTCATACAAAACATAGGCCGGCGTATTATTGCGTTGCGATGCGGCCCGGCCCGATCCGCCTAGTGGACGCCAGCCATTACAAAAGGACATTAAGAGCTCTATAAATTACGTGCACATTAAGGTGAAAGCTTTTGTACGTGTATTATATATTTTAACTAGCTGCTCCGCGCGGTTTCACCCCCGTGGGTCCACTTCTGTTGGTCGTAGCGTGATGATATTTAGCCTATAGCCTCCCTCAGAAATGAGCTATCTAATACCGAAAGAATTTTTCAAATCGGACCAATAGTTCCCGAGATTAGCGCGTTCAAACAAACAAACAAACAAACTCTTCAGCTTTATAATATTAGTATAGATTTCGTCGTTGAAAATACAATGTTTAGTGGTTAACGTTCTGAACTAATGCTTCATAACAACATTTTAAACCAACGCTTTTTTTTCATTCCTGGGATAGGACGAAAATGGAAAAAAAACGGAACTCTTATAGGATTCGTTGACCGACTCGCACTTGGCCGGTTACTTATGTTAAATTTGAGAAATATGCATTTGTAGCACGAAGTAGTATGAAGCAACAGTAGAAGATATTCATTTATTTTTTTACTAGCTGTTTTTTATTAGCAGAACATCCTTCTTAACCAATTTTGTTACGTGTAGTTCAAAAATTTCAGATATTTACTCCTCTGACTGGTGGTTTATTTTATTTATACTTAATTAAATTGGCTGCGTCTCAAACCCTAAACATGGCAAAATATTTCAATTCAAAATATTTAATAGAAAAAAAAAATACGAATTTCGAATTCTACCCTCGTGTTCGTAATTTATTTAAAGTCGAGAAAGTATTTGCTCAAAATTTATAAGTTAGGTCTTAGAAGGTATCTTGCAGGCTCGTCACGTCCTATAGTGATATTGGTTGAAACCAATCTAAGACGATTATGACCTTTTTCTAGAATCTTTCGGTCGAATTTACTTTGAAATTTATCAGGAGAATTCACAACAACACAGTCGCTTCCCGCTGCCTGTTTGTTCTTATGTATGCTTAGATCGTTAAAACTACGCTACATAAATAGAGTGGTTCAAGGTTTTTCTATACTAATATTGTAAAGCTGAAGTTTGTTTGTTTGGTTGAACACGCTTATCTCAGGAACTACGCGTCTTCTTTCACTGTTAGATAGTCCATTTATCGAGGAAGGTTATACGATATAATATCATCATAATACCAATGCGTGTAACCGCAGGGTACGGCTAGAATGTAAATATCGAAAATATATATTACTAGCTTTCCGCCCGCGGCTTCGCCCACGTTTTCAAATAAAAACCCGCATAGTTCCCGTTCCCGTGGGATTTCCGGGATAAAACCTATCCTATGTGTTAATACAAGATACTCTCTATATGTGTGCTAAATTTCATTGTAATCGGTTCAGTAGCATTCACGTGAAAGAGTAACAAACACACACACACATCCTCACAAACTTTCGCATTTATAATTAAATATTATAATATAGACCGGGAGATACTGACACAAAATTTCGAGTCATTTGTAACAGGATGGCGGTTCTACAGGGGTCTTAGTACGCAATGACAAAAAGAAAAACGATGGTGTGAACGCTGGTACCGGCGGCTTAGTCGCGTGGGCGTTAGTCGAACTCGTCGGAAAATAGCGAAAGTCAAACGATTTGTAACACAAAAATTTTAGAATTTACCGATAGCCCATAACCCCCCCTGTAGAACCGCCATCCTTGTTACAAATGACTCGAAATTTTGTGTCAGTATCTCCCGGTCTAATACGTCAGGCATATAGGTCACTAGTCGTAAATAATAGGAAACTAGTTTTTTATCAGATAATCATTAAAATCGTCCGTCTATTTATAAACTAAACTTCAAATAGGCTTCATCGATTTTCACTCTGGCATGTAAACTCACGTTATTAAGCGACATCGGCTGTTTTTTATATGATAATGAATTAGGTTGTCATGGAAAATGCCGCGTAAGACGTGTACAAAAACCGTAATTTTCTTTTCTTTATGCTAATGCTATTAAAAAGGGTCGGAAGTCCCTTTTCCCGAAAAACTTTGGAGCGTTTCGCGTGCGTGTCTGTATGTCCGTTGCATTGTAATTTGTAATTATTTTCAGGTAAAAACTGATTTCAGTACTTTTCTAAATAAATTGTTATTATGTTTGATTGCTGTAGAAGCAGACGTCTAAAAGATTCAACTATGCATTAGCAAATCAACTGTCGGGTTGTTAGTCAATATTTAAAACTCCATTGTTGTTACAGTATTGAGACTTTGTTGAAATAGAGTTAAGAGTATAATATAGATAATGCTTTATTTTTATACACTTAATTTTTATAGCATCAAAATTAAATTCTTCAAATTGTTTCAAGATTTATAAATTATTTTATTGCTAGTCATCGCAATTAAGTCCATCGTCTTGCCAAACCTATTTTTCTTATCAGATTTGAACCTAGGACTACGCCCGAGGTTAATGCTATAGTGTGAAGTGACCCCTAATTGTGTATAGGGCAGATTTTGCATACATCTGTTTCACTAAATCTTTTTAGGTACAAGTAAGTGATCATCCTTCTGTATTCAAACTGGGATAGTTTTTCTTTCGACTTGGAATAGAACCCAGGACCCTTCAGTTCTCCGCTCACGAATTAAACACTGCACCAAGGAGGTCAATGCCACAGCAGCCTCATAAATGTCCGCTATTAAACGCGTCAAAGTTAATCTGTTTAGTGGATTCTGATCCAGTTACACGGTTTTCTTTATCGTGTTAGTTGTAACCTGATTATTGTTACATGCTACTTCTGGGTTGTTCTAGAACAATCTATGACCTTCACCGACTGGAAAAAGGGCTTTTCAAGTGTATGTGTGTTTAGTTTTGTAGCACGGAAATGGATACAAAAATTTGAAATATCATAAAGAATAATATATAAAAAAAAACTAAAAAAACACGCTCATTGTATTTCACTGATCTTTAATGACTGTACAAAATTTGAATTAAATCTGTCCGTTTAAAGTGTGTGAAAATCGAGTCAAGGAGTCATACAAACATGTCGCTGACATAAACACATTTGTATATAACTAATACATACAGGCGAAGCTAATGAAGTATTGTATAAATTGTTTTCATAATGTCCTTGTGAGGCTTTGTGCCATTAAATAAACGTTTCCTTTCTTTCTTTCTTAATAAAATCGTGTAAAAATCATGACGATCATGGCTAGGCTCCTATTTACTAAATAACATATATTTCATTCATTAAAAATTTCACTTCAATTCGTAGCCAACCACATGGCTTTGAGAAAAATCAATAATCAAATCTATCTTCAAAGTACTCTTGTTTCAGTTTCTTATTAAGCAAAGCAATCGAAAAGGACATATTTCTTTCATAAAAAGGTCAGAAGTCATATAAAAGTAAGCGGTTTATTACAAGACTAAGTAACATACTTTGTGAACCCCTAAATGACCTGTTCGTAATCTACTTTGATCCTAAAACTCGATTTGAATTACAAGTTTTAATGGGCCAGGGCGTAGGTTAAGTTATCTAACTTATTACATATCTATATCAAGAATTGACTTAGGAGTTTCCAAGTTGATATTAAAGTTAGGCAGTGTGACATTCTTGTTTTATTTGGTACTAGAGGTCCGCCCCGGCTTTGCCCGTGGTACATATTTCGCAATAAAAGGTAGCCTATGTCCTTTCTCGGGTATCAAAATATATCCATATCAAATTGCATACAAATTGGTTCAGTAGTTTAGGCGTGATTGAGTAACAGACAGACAGACAGACAGAGTTACTTTCGCATTTATAATATTAGTATGGATTAATAAACGACAATTAGATATGTTTGCGTGTATTTTCTTGTTCCAGTATTGCTATGTGTGAAGTTTGTTTGATTTAAGATCATTTAGTATAATGATCTTGTCACCTACTGCAAAATTGATATATGCCTAAAACGTCGCTAAATCGCTATAAAATTACCAAGTATTTTTAAAACAGTTAAGAATATCAAAATACCCTTGAACCCTTCTATCCAAGACCCTACTATTAATAACTCAGGCCCCGGAATCACAGACACAATAGAAAATCTATTGTGTCGTGGACCGATCGGGTTCGGGGCTCAATGGGTTAAAGACATAATTTCTAAAACCTACCTCATTACACCATGATTTGAGGATCGTCATAAAACAAATGAATAAAGTCGAGTGTTCATTTGTCTTATGGCATCCAATACCGTTCCACAAACTAATGCCATGTATGGCAGACCGTTTAATTGGATCGAAATGTTATAAGCAGCGTCAGATTCACGGAGCGTTTAATTTGACGAATAGTGGAAGCGTGGCTTAATAGACAAGTTTGTTTCAATTAAAAAGAGCAGTTGTAGATGAGATATTTTGACCTAGTTTTATTCAAAAGTTACAGGTTTTATTAATTCAAAATTAGGCAAGGATGCATCGATCACTTTCACTGAATAAAATGAAGCACGTTTACTGTTTCCAATTTTAAAAAAAAAACACCTTGTAAATGTTTTTTAATCTATCTGCAAAATATCTTGCTCCAGTTGGTGAAGAAAAATTACGTTATACAAGCGACATATCCTGTCACCTTAAGGTTTGACATGTGTCATATACCGACACGCACTTGGCCGGTATGATGGATAATGACCTAAAACTTCATAGCGGGGAAACCTGTCCTTGCAAAACTAAATTAGATTGATGATGATGGATTAAAAGCTTCCTGATTCCGGATTGATATCCATTTGCAATGGTAATAATGGTAAGGGTAATAATAATGTTAATTAATTAGTTTATTTGATTTTGGATTTATATTGACAAAACTAATAGCATTGTTTTTTGAGACTCACGTTTTAATAATATATTGTTTAAAATATTCTAAAACGTTGAATGATATTCTAAAACAGTTTTTGTAATTAATAACCTGGCTCTATTAAATGTAATTTAACTATTAGAAAAAAATAACTAATTTTCTATTTTTTTGAAACATTACTGCATAATAATAAAGAAAAAATAAAGTACTATATAGTCTAATATCTAATATATATATATGTATTATAAAGGCGAGAGTTTGTATGGATGTATGGATGTATGGATGTTTGTTACTCTTTCACGCAAATACTACTGAACCGATTACAATGAAATTTAGCACACATATAGAGCAAGTTACCCTCTAACTTAACACATAGAATAGGTTTTATCCCGGAAATCCCACGGGCACGGGAACTATGCGGGTTTTCCTTTGCAAACGCGGGCAAAGCCGCGGGCGGAAATCTAGTAAATAATAATAAAGAAAGAATTTCACAGAATTATGTAAGATTCTAACTGACTATGATGAGTGAAATCCTCTCAACTAAGTATCGAGAGAATTGCAAATGCGTGGATAAGGAAAACAGTTGTAATGCCCGACTCTAGCTAGTGACCATACGTTTTGATTTATGCGGAATAACTCTTTTATGTTTTTTTTTTATCAAAGCAAGTAAAAAAAAAACCTTTAAATAACTGTGTTACATTGTAAATGATGATATATTATTATTTATAAACACCAGTCCGAAACAACACGTGTGCTTACTGCTTATCATGTTGATCACGCTTACGGTGGCATCTACTCATCAGTTATGCTGCGAAAAAGCAACGTGATTCAATTTGTACCAACATTTGATTGGTAATTATTACAGAACGAAAGATAATTTCGTGAAGTTAGCACCAACAAAGTCTTTATATTATAAATTTTATAATTCTTAAATGAGAATTTGGTTGAAATTTTGTTTTTTAATCTGACGCTATTTGACTAATTTAGACACAGAGGGTCAAAAACTAGGTTATTCATTCATAAGCGTGTTTTATACAGCTACAACGCAGAAAATCATGGTCACAGAGCTAATGCATAATCGATGTACGAACTCACAGCTCTTCATATTGAATGGAACGCTTTATTCCATTCGTTATTTACTCTGTTTAACGTTTGTAGACCTCTTGTTTTATATTATTCACTTCATTTATTTGTATTAGACTTCACTACATAGTATACAGATGTCGTATACCGCTGCCTGTTTCTATATGTAAGATTAGATCTTTTAAACTACGCAACAGATTTTGATGCAGTTTCTTTTAATACGTTGTCTGTATCTATGCTGAGATCTTTTACACTGTACAATGGTTTTGATACGAATTTTGATAGATAGAGTGGTTCAAAACAAATAATTTAGTAAAGTTGTATAATTTGTTATTTTTTAGAAAAAAGTAAGTGAAGACGAGGGTGGACAGCTGCTAGTCTGTTATAAAAGTAGAGACTTATTCACTTGATATGAGATATAGATAAGTTGAAAGTTAAGAAATATTAATAATTTATCACTTTATAGTTTACAAAATTGAGCACATTAAAAGGCAGCCAGAATATCATGTTATTTTGTAGCAAGTAGATTAAAGATAAACTTATTACATCAGCTAGTCTAGAATACGTGAATAAACCTAGGTTTATCCAGACATTGCCAAACCTAATATTTATTTCACGCACGTTCAAACCGACGTATCTGTTGGTGTCTTGGAAATAGTTAGTTATTCGGTTACAATTGTTGATCAGTTTCTATACTAGGTACTACACGCGGCTGCGTCTTGTTACTTTTATAAAACAAAATAAATAGAGCCATATTTTTCTTTCTAATAAAATATGTTTTTAAAATTGTCTGCGAATAAATAACATATTTTTATTAAGATTTTTTTTAGAATAGAAAAAATTAATCACAAGGCAGGATTCGAACCCGCGTTTTTTGCTTAACCGGGGAGACGCCTGACCATTCGGCCGCCCGTGATCCCGCCAGAACAATCGAAATTTTTACGAAGTAAAAAAAAAAAATACTATACATTATTTTTACATATTTTAGTGAACTTTTTTAAATTTCCTGAAAAAGCAAAATGCTTTAAATTGCAAACTTCATTCCCTTTTATATAAAGTTTTACAGGTTTTCACTGCAATTTGCAAATCTGCATATTAATTCAAAGGTATTCAAATTGATAGCTATATGTACGGTAATCGATTCAACTACCTCAGCTGTTTTAATCATTTTGGTACTATTTTTAAATCTCACTAAAAATTGTTTAATAATAGCACAGTTTAGAATATACTAGCTTATTAGCCGCGGCTTCGCCCGCTTTGTCTAAAACCTAATAAATTATATACTAAAACCTTCCTCTTGAATCACTTTATCTATTTAAAAAAACCGCATCAAAATCCGTTGCGTAGTTTTAAAGATTTAAGCATAAAAGTATAGTATAAAAAGTCAAGTCGCTTTCTCTGTCCCTATGTCCCTATGTACCTATGCTTAAATCTTTAAAACTACGCAACGGATTTTGATGCGGTTTTTTTAATAGATAGAGTGATTCAAGAGGAAGGTTTTAGTATATAATTTATTATGTTTTAAACAAAGCGGGCAAAGCCGCGGGCGGAAAGCTAGTTTATAATAAAACTCTATGATCCTTTAAGGCATTAAAATAAATATTATTCCTACAATAATAGAAACAAGAATACAACCCGAAGACTATCAAGCTTAAATTAAATTTTCAAAATTTCACATTAATGGTAAAAGCATCCGGCAGTTATGCTTTTGTAGCCCACTAAAACAGCATCAGCTTCTAAATGATTTACGGCATTTTAATTTTTATAGCTTGGGAATAAAGAGCACTATTGTTTGGTGTATTTTGTAAGTTTACGAGCTTACCGAGCGGTATATTGTCGAATATCTATGACATTGTAATATATACTTGGGGTTTTAATGTGGTTGAGAGATATTACTTTAGTAAGGATATAACGGTTTCAAGCGTGTAGGTAATTAACTCCAGTTAGTAGTTCTGCGAATAATATTATAATATGACTGTGGCTTTGATCAATTTAATGATAATGTTAATGATTCGGAGAGATTTCGGTTCATTTCCGTTATAATTTATGTAAGTACTAACATTTTATATGAAAATATCCTGTTGTTTATATGAAATGCTTGTTCTTACCAGGTCTTTAAATGGAGAAAGCCTTAATTCACCTTTTCTTCTGATACCAAAAATACAATTCTTAAATAGAAAAAGGTGATAAAAAAAGGAAGCCCCGAATTTACCAGATGCATCGAAACAAATTGGAATACTTAATAATATTTTATTATTTTCCCGTCTTTGTCATTCAAAAAGAAATTCCTCAACAAACCAATCGTGCTTTTCATATAATTATATATTATCCTTATAAAGTAATATATGCTAAGGACCGTTCCTCTTCATGTTTTTTACGATATGGGGGCAAATGATAAAGTGACGCATCTGGTGTTATGTGACACACCGCCCAATTCGAAAAGTGGACCAATTTATATGATGACTAGCTGCTCCGCGCGGTTTCACCCCCGTGGCTCCACCCCTGTTGGTCGTAGCGTGATGATATATAGCCTATAACCTTCCTCGATAAATGGGCTATCTAACACCGAAAGAATTTTTCAAATCGGACCAGTAGTTCCCGAGATTAGCGCGTTCAAACAAACAAACTCTTCAGCTTTATAATATTAGTATAGATAAGTATAGATTGAAGATGGAGATAATATAATAACTAGTTTGGGCTGTATAATAATGATTTTTTTTTATGGTTAGAAAATTCTGTGGCTGGTGTTCTGTATTGTGGCTGTTCGGCTTACATCGCGGCAAAATTAACTAAATTTTGATACAAAATAATGTGTTTTTAAATTTGATTGAATCAAGAATTTAATAAACGCTAAAATTATGCCTTCTCTGGAAAATTTGGGGTCAGTTTATAGAATGGTTTTACTTTAGTATATCTATACTATAATATTATAAAGCTGAAGAGTTTGTTTGTTTGTTTGAACGCGCTAATCTCGGGAACTACTGGTCCGATTTGAAAAATTCTTTCGGTGTTAGATAGCTCATTTATCGAGGAAGGCTATAGGCTATATTTCATCACAATACGGGCAACAGGAGTGGAGCCACGGGGGTGAAACCGCGCGGAGCAGCTAGTGTACTTATAAAAATTACACGGGGATAAATAGTAATAAAATATTTGAATTACACTAAAGTATACAGCATATCTCCTGCATTGACTTTTAAAAACGTTTTTGTGTCGTAATAAATAAGGTTTAAATACATTTAATTAAAACAAACATTTAATTCAATCTGCAATTTATTAACTTTAAATTACACACTTTAAAATGCATTTAAAACGTCCATTCATTATTACTTGTTCCAATGCGGAACATTTTATGTCGTAGTCACGGTCCTCCATATTGGAAATGTTCAGAACATCGATTTATATTTATTGAGGCTCTGAGGTGACATACATAAAAATTTATATTGAGTTCTACACTCTGTGTTTGTTTTATTTAATGTTAAAGCTTCGTCGTAAACTCTAAATTCAGAGCAATAACAGAACTTAAGAGTTGGGTAATAAAATCCGGATTTCAAACTAAAAATAAAAATACGTGTGACTTAAAGAATTGTTAGAAAGAAAGAAAGACTTAAACTACCAAAGACTTTTAAAACTTTATTCACGTAAACGTCAGGGTAATTAAATATTCTATAAACTGCATTGTAATCGCATTTCCCCTAAATCGGGGAAATTCGTGAGAGATGGCAATCGGATAAAGGCTAATGCTTCAGCACTTTGGTGCACGCGACGTCATATTATTTGCTGGTAACACTGACAGGTGAAAAGGTTTCATATCTTTAATTTTATAGCGATTTTAGAGGTCAGCTTGTGATTAAAGGTTGGAATATCATATAGAGTTCCGAAAATACTCTATTTAATAATAATATGTTTTTTCATTTTGTCTAAAAGCTTGTGGCAAAGTCTTTAGGAAAAATCCGTAAAGTTATACAACTAGCTTTCCGCCCGCGGCTTCGCCCGCGTTTTCAATGACAAACCCGTTGATTCCCGTTCCTGTGGGATTTCCGGGATAAACCTATCTTATGTGTTAATTCAAGTTACTCTCTACGTGTGAAAAAAATCTATGTAATCGGTTTAGTAGTATTTGCGTGAAAGAGTAACAAACATCCATACATTCAAACTTTAGCATTTATAATACCTATATACATCACTACATAGTATAAAACAAAGTCGCTTTCTCTGTCCCTATTTCCCTATGTCCCTTTGTATGCTTAAATCTTTAAAACTACGCAACGGATTTTGATGCGGTTTTTTTTAATAGATAGAGTGATTCAAGAGGAAGGTTTTAGTATATAATTTATTAGGTTTTAGACAAAGCGGGCGAAGCCGCGGGCGGTAAGCTAGTATAATATATAATTAAGTAGTAAGAAATCAGTGATGCCAAAATGACCCATATTATTATGTGCATATTTTTGCTTGATGGTTTTACTAGATCGGAGTGCGGTTAGCGGTTTAAATTATAGAGCACGGCTTATAATGATATGTTAAGGAAGAAATAATAATATATCCTTTTACATTTATAAGGAAACTAGTATCCCAGCCGCAGCTTCGCCCGCTTGATCTAAAACTTACTTTATATAATACTAGCGGTCCGCCCCGGCTTCGCCCGTGGTACATGTTTACGTTTTCTCTACATAAGAACCATCCTCGTACTTCCAGGAATATAATAAAAAAAGAATTATCCAAATCGGTTCAGCCGTTCTCGAGTTATGCGCTTACCAACACATTTTGCGATTCATTTTTATATATAAGAAGATTTTAAACCTCACTACACAATTTAGATGTCAAAAGAAGAAACTACAGGTTCTCTATACAATCCCTTGGCATTGTATAAATTACCAAGGTAAAGTATGTAATGGAAAATATTATCTAATCATAATATTTCATATTACGTAGAACTGAACGCCCCCAGTATTCTATACATTGCCTAGGTATTATATAGAATCAGGTATTCTATATAATACCTAGGCAATACTGCCTAGGGATTATATACAATACCTGGATTATTATAGAGTACCGGTAACATACACACTAAATAATAAGGTAAATAAATTCATTTACATTTTTCGGCAATAGTACTACATCGGCCGCGGACTGCCCAGGGCTGTATCTCTATAGTGCAGTCATGGGCAGGCTGCGGCTGGTGTCCCACAACACATTAAATTCTCTAAAGGGCCTCTGCGTGTTGGACCTGTGTCCGGAGGACAGGACCGGGACAAGGACCGGGTATCTTCCTTCTGGTAGTGCCCGTGTATTATGGAGAGAGGTAAATAAAAATATTTCCACAATAGTTGAATAAGAGTAAGAGTCGATCTCTTATTATTTAACCCAGTTATAAATAATGTATCTATTAATACATTAAATGTTGCGCTGCATTTAATAAATTGGCTTGCATTGTGTTTGTAGTACCTATTTATAATGTTACTCGTGCCAAAGTTTTAATGAATATTGATGTCATCGTCCTGAGATAGATTGTTATAATGTTTTTGATGTTAAAGTGAAATAGGTGTTTGTTACTTAATAACTATTTTTGTAGTTTATGGTGAATACAGTATACACCCTTCTTTACATGCTGAAATAAAAAAATAAACCTATTTGTATTATGCATATTGTGGAAATTAAGCCATGATAGGTTGGTTGGTTGGTTGATACTCAGGTACCTACCTACCATTATCAATATAAAGAAATTATTTTGTCTTTCCGTTTGTGTACCTACCTTTTAAGATTCCACAATAATTAAAAAATAATGTCAACAATTTTTCAAATCTCAAGAACTTTGTACAAACAACAATAGCGTGATTTTCCAGTAAGTATATAGGTAATTTAATAAGTTTCAGAATACAGGAAGCCACTGGCGGAAAGCTAGTGATATAAAACAATAAGACATTTCGGCACAAACTTCATTCCACAAGGTAAAAATTGTACCATATTGACATCGAATAGGTTCGCAAACAGCATCCATAAAGGGAATTACATTTTTATTTACACGGGGGAAATACGGGCCGTTTGTTGTGTGTCCACACGGATTGCTTTAGACTTTCAGTATGTATTATATGAGTTCGTTGTTGGGATTGTATACTGTGCTTTATGATTGACTAGTTTTCCAAGCGCGGTTTCAAATATTAACAAATTATATAATAAAATCTTCATATTGAATCACTCTATCTAATAAAAAAAACACTTCAAAATCCGTTGCGTAGTTTTAAAGAAGCATACATAGGGACGGATAGACATCAACAGCGACTTATATTATTTTGTTGAGTCGTTTAAAATATAACTGGTAGAAAGTATAAGATTGAGTTTACCTATATTTAATTATAAATTTAAGATTCTGTCCCTATGTTTATTGTATAAAGTCCTTAATAATTGCTTTATTTTATTAGATTTAGATATTTGAAAAAGGAAAATGAGTGACTGTGAGGTTATTTTTTATTACTTACTAGCTTTCCGCCCGCGGCTTCGCCCGCGTTTTCAAAGAAAAACCCGCATAGTTCCCGTTTCCGTGGGATTTCCGGGATAAAACCTATCCTATTTGTTAATCCAAGTTACCCTCTATATGTGTGCTAAATTTCATTGTAATCGGTTCAATAGTATTTGCGCGAAAGAGTAACAAACACACACACACACACACATCCTCACAAACTTTCGCATTTATAATATTAGTAGGATTCAAGCTTCAACACCAGATTTTAATGAACTTTAATAATACCAGAACTTTAAAGCTTTAAGTAGTACTGTGAGTTGTGACTTAAATAAATTCTTTATCCCACGTAAAAAACCAAAACCCTAAATGACACTCCAAACATCAAAACAGCTCTCCAGATAATACAAAATTAAAAATATTAATTTCAATCATACTTATTCTCGAGTCATTTATTTGAAACAGTCAGAAATTGATACTCCATCACGGTCTGAGTCTCAAGCGTTAATGGGGCTTCAGTTTTTGATTTGAATACAAAGAAATAAATGATTGCTTTTACAAATAGGTGCTGCGATAAAAATGGAATTGATTTATTTTTGGGACCAAAAATGATTACTACATTTTTGTTTTCGATTCGATTCAGTACAATTTGTTGACTCAGTGGCTACAGGATACGAAATTAGACTCTATACGACTCTATACTGAATATGTGAGTTTAAAGTACCTACACTTGTATGAAATTATATTGATTATCGTGTTCTTTGACCTCTGCAAGTTTTTGGATTAGATAGAGACTTACGGCTGATTTTTCAATCCTTGGTTAAAACTTATTCGTCGAATAATGTATAAAACTACCATTTTAAAAACGTATTCTTATTGCCTTATTGCATTTTAATATTATCATGTAATACTTTATTGGACGGATAAGTTTTATCCAAGCATTGAAAAATCGGCTCTTAGGATAGAGATATGACACTTGATTAGAAAATTTATTTGATGTTGAACATTACCCGTATTTAATTATGCGGAAGGCGGACTATAAATATAAATTTATGTAAAACTATACTACAATTTGAATTACACTGTGAACTGCATGTTAAATACTAAGCATTTATAAAATGAAGTGTCCGTGTTTTAAATACGCGTCCACAACATTGCAGGAACAATAAGATCAACAATGTACGGACATCAGACAGTTCAGAAATAGCCCAGTTCCTACTTACCGCAAATAACCACCTACAGGTCACCTACGTTTAATGACAAGTTACTTTTAGTACCTACGTAGAGATTGTCTAATCTAAAAATGAACGCCCCTCCACTAAACTTAATTGTTTCAATGTGTGAAGACAAATAATTATTGAACCACTTTATATGTGTGCGCGCGGCGATTCTACTGCAAACTTTGACTGTCTCGCGCACTGATTTGTCAACTAATCGGGCGATCAGTTCAGGTGCCTAGCATTGTATAGCGGGGAGAGCGCGCTATGTACGGAATGACACGTCCGTTCTGTCGTGCATCGCGTCATTTATGCACTAGTTGGCCAACTGGTCCTGTCGTTCGGGCATGGATTGGACTGGAGGACTGAACGACCAATGAGGCAGACCAATTTGTGTGTATTGCGTCTATACACGTACTTTGAATGTGAGCGTAAACACAGTGGAGGGGCGTTCATTTTTAGATTAGACAATCTCTACATGCATCACTGTTAAGGGCCCTTAGTAGGTGAAAACGGCAAAATGAACTGTTTTCTATGAGCTATAATTGAAAATATTGAAGTTTTTTCGCACTGAAATTTCTAATATGTATTACAGAACGTATGTGTGATGGGATGACTGTTTCCAAAACACGATCGGAAAAATTTTGCTTGGTAAAAAAAAGTCCTGAAGTTACCTCTAAAATATCATATAAATTCTCATTACAACCTTATTTTACGATAATAATTCGTATAAAATCACAAATACATAGGTATTTACCTTCTCGATTTCGTGACTGTTTTAGATTTAGCCCTCACCCCTTACCTCAGGCCCGAATAGCTGAATTTTCGCTGACCGCCTCACACCCCTTAAATAGAATTGAAATCATAGAGTTGCCACTAGATAAATAGATAATGAATGAATGACGACTGGCGTTAAGATGTATTTTACAGTGTTAGAATTAATTTGTTAGTGTAAAATTCTTCAAATGAATACTAAAAATACGTACCTATAATATTAGGTAAATGCATTTGTGCCAGAATGTTCTCTTGTAAGAGTGCTGTAAAACTATTATCTATAGGCATGTGTAAATAAAATGTTTTTTTCTTTCTTATACTAAGTATTAATAATTTGAGTTTTATTTTATGATTAAAAGATCGACAATTATTGGATGTTTTCTCATGATGGATGTATTACAATTGCTTATAAACTAAATTATCTAATATATAAAAATGAAACCCGTGTCGCGTTGTCACGGCATTAATTATTTTTTTTAAATGTTTGTTTTTTGTGGAAGTCCAAGGATGGTTCTTATGTAGAGAAAGCGTAAATATGTACAACGGGCGAAGCCGGGACCGCTAGTATAGTGATAAATTTATATAGTGACATATGGTTTTACTATAAACCATTTTAACAACTTTTATACCAGACACATATTATAGTTTTAATTGAATATTCCAGTAATAAATGCCGCCAGCGAAAATGAAGTCGTTCCAAATAAAATTGTTTGCCCAATTAATCTTTCGTTCCCGCAACCTTTCAAAGTTTATTGAAGTTTCCCGAATAAACACGGAATTCGAAAACAGCATCTTAATTAGTTTATTGATTTTGGATAAGCCAGGGTAGGGTGTACAAACTTTTTGTGTGTAAATTTATTAATTTTGAATGGATCTTGATTTAATTTATACGTATTGGTTAGTCCTTAGGTTTGTCCCTTTTCGTAGTTTTTTTTAGTCAGATTATATTATTTTAAACCAGGAGAGCAGCATGCTTTCTTAATAATAAATCGAGCTACCGATACAAATGGAATCTAAATTGGTGGAAAAGGTATGAAAATTATGTGATTGATTTACAAACCGAATAAGGTTACTAAAATATAGGTACCATTTTCCATTGAAATACTTTAAACCGATTTCTTACTGAAGACTTACACATGATTTTGATTAAAAAGTTCAGCATTAGGTTAAGTTACTTAACTTCAGCCCTCCTATAATATCAAGAAAATATCGTCTCAATTTTGTAGTGTTGTTGTAAGGAAAATAAATCACTTGATCCTTTATTTACAACTAGCGGTCCGCCCCGGCTTCGCCCGTCGTACATATTTCGCAATAAAAGGTAGCCTATCTTCTTTCACAGGGTCTAAAGATTGTCTGTGCCAAATTTCATCAAAATCGGTCCTGTAGTTTATGCGTGAAAACCATACATACATAATTACAAACCTTCCCTCTTTATAATATTAGTATAGAAGATAATATAAATGTCGAGTTCATTAATTATAAAAGTCGTAGTTAATGTTTTACATTATCAGTTTGCAGAATTATTGCGTAAAATGATATTCTTTTAGAAAAAATAATCATTGTCAATTCCGCTGTAAAACTGATATCGTAGAAATATACGCGTTTTATTTAGCAATATATAAAATGGATTTTATCAGTGTATTCACACTATTCGAGTTTCAGGGCTGCTACCGTAGAGTTAAATATTTCACTTTTAATAATATTGATTTTTGCTTTTTAATTTGAACTATTTGTAGAAATTGAAAGATTATTCGTACGTTAAACATAGGCACGTTGGAAATTAGACATTAAAATAAATAATAACGATTATTATAGTAAGGACAAAAAAGTGTAAGATCTTACATTGACATCATAATATAATATTTACATGAATACAAAAGTGTGATCACCTAATGGTGGTCTAATAATTCAATCATGAATGCGAAATTACATTTGTACATAATATTATGTTTAATTGCTTCTTATTTCTTGTCCTTCCGTTCGTTTCCTTCTTTCACGTCTCATCGAAGCGATTTTATGATAAGTTTTGTTGCTGCAGATACTCTTTACCGCAAACAACCTCATTCCCATGAGCATTTCTTTGACTTCGTGGCGAAGCCGCGTGTGAAATCCTAGTTATGATATATTGGTTTTAAGGAAGTGGCAACCCTAACACATGCTATATTCTTTAGTAATGGAGGAGTGAATCGTTTGATCGAAACCTTTTACAGCAATTGAAAGGAATTCATTTACGCAGTATTCGAAGTAACATATTTAATTTTAAAACTGAGATTTGAAAAGTTATGGTATAATAAATGGTCTGCCTTTTAGCTTCAGTTTAATTTTCTGTTTCGTAGAATTGATATCCGACTTCCTACTAATATTATAAATGCGAAAGTTTGTGACGATGTGTGTGTGTGTTTGTTACTCTTTCACGCAAATACTACAAAATCGATTACAATGAAATTTAGCACATATATAGAGGGTAAGTTGGATTAACATATAGGATAGGTTTTATCCCGGATATCCCACGGGAACGGGAACAATGCGAATCTTTTAAAATGCGGGCGAAGCCTCAGGTGGAAATCTAGTATTTAATAGATGAATTATTAAATAGCTTTTAACAGCGTCTTTTTGATCATCTAAGGGCCGATTTTTCAATGCTTGGATAAAACTTATCCGTCCAATAAAGTATTATACGATAATATTAAAATGTCACGTAAACTGTCAAATACGGGCAATTAGAATACGTTTTTAAAATGGTAGTTTTATACATTATTCGACGAATAAGTTTTATCCAAGCATTGAAAAATCGGCCCTAAGTTATGTTACATGCGTTGCGTTTCCACTAAACTAAAAATATAAACAAAAACATTTTTATTCATTAAAATGAAACAGTTGCATGGCTTCATACTATCTTATATACCTAATAGTTTTGTTATTGAATGAATATATTTTGGCCTCAAATAACCTTGCTATTATAGGAATGTAGTTACTAGTTGTTGATTAAAATATACCTCTAATAAATTATTCTTCTATCATTTTTTGGTGATTATCGCGTTTTTTAAATTTCACCAACTTTTGTATGTAATTAATCTCAAAGTAAAATAAACTTTTTCATTATCCTCCGTATAAAATAGATTTCCTACTACAAAACCTAAGCTAGATCTTACAAAAGATCTTGAACGTGCACGTTCGCATCCTTTCTAAGGATAACCTAGGCAAGTAGGTCACATCCTTAAGCTAGTTCTTTTAAGCTGGGATTAAAACGCTTTCGGATAGATTAAGGTAAACATTTAACAGTTTCTTTGGAGCTGTGAATAAGATAGTTTGAAAGTCCTGTAGTTAAGCTTTCTCTGCAAGTCCTGTTGGCCTCTTTTTGCTGTATGCTTGAGATAGTTATCCTAGTCTTACTTCTATTATAAATGCTTTTGACGTGACAACGTCTTATAATTCGATAGAGCCGGTTGCACGCACGAAAAAACATGACTCATGCGGCGTTACCTCGCTCTGAGGCGTTCCATGTAAGGCTTGAAGTGCAAGCGAGAGCGCGGAACGAGCGAAAAAGAAGCACAATCGGCCGTTGTCACGTTCAACTATCGTCAGTAAACCGACTTTACAGACAACCAATTTTTTTTTATGAATAGAAACTTATAGCGATGTTCGATTCGAACCCATATCTCCTACTTTATTGTAGATAGATGTTAGATACTTCTGCAAGGAAAGCGGTTAACATGGGTATCGATGACCTTTAATATACACGAATAGTCAATCAGCAAATAGATTACTTTTTATCCGATTTAAGAGGAGTAAAGTAGCAACATGAAGCTAGTTGTACTAAGCTTGAATAGTAAGGTATATAAAGTATTCATTTCAGATATTAAGTTCCTTCCATCGTCTTAGTAAAAGCAATTTAGAGCTAATCTCAATTGAGACAACAAGATTTAGAAGAGGATTTACTTTCATATTATACTCTAAATAACTGAAGGCACAATTTTCTGCATGCGAATTTAATTTATTTTCTCTCATTGCGATTGCTTTGGCGGAATAACAATTGCTTCCGCGAGGTTCGGGCTTCTTTTCAGCGTTTATTTATACTCTTTTGTGCTGATAAAACTGGTTTTGTGAAAAGACGTATAGTTTATAAATAGTACTGGTGGTTTTATTGTAGAATTCTTCTTATAAAAGCTCTCGGTTAATCTACAAAGAAATGAATATTATTTATATTATACTAGCGGTCCGCCCCGGCTTTGCCCGTGGTACATATTTACGTTTTCTCTACATAAAAACCATCCTCGTACTTCAAGGAATATAATAAAAAAAGAATTATCGAAATCAGTTCAGCCGTTCTCGAGTTATGCGCTTACCAACACATTTTGCGATTCATTTTTATATATAAAGAAGAAGATTATATTCATACTGAATACCATGTGTTTTTTCTTTCAACCAGATTATTTTCTTACGTCTTAAAATATATATACGTTTATAAACAAGATTGTTTTAGTTTTTTTTTTTTCATTTAATAAAATTTAAATAATCTCTCACTGTTACAAGGTAACATTATTTCCTTTCGAACCGATATTTTTACTTTTTATACCAGTTCAAAATTTGCATATAGTTTTAAACAAATCTATACATGATATTTTTATTTAAATTTAATCACTACATAGTATAAAACAAAGCTCGCTTTCTCTGTCCCTATGTCCCTTTGTATGCTTAAATCTTTAAAACTACGCAACGGATTTTGATGCGGTTTTTTTAAATAGATAAAGTGATTCAAGAGGAAGGTTTTAGCATATAATTTATTATGTTTTAGACAAAGCGGGCGAAGCCGCGGGCGGTAAGCTAGTATTATATATTTTAAAAGTATTAGGTAATCGCTTACACTTTGCCCGTACATAAGGCAGTACACACGACAGGATTACGTGCGTAGAATTTACGCAATGCGCTTATCTAAAGCAAACTGCTCTTTAGGGCCGGCGCCCACTGCCGGCACGGCACGGCATGGCACGGCAGAGCATCCCGCGGCGTGCAATGGCATCCCGCGGCATGCCGTGGCATCCTGCTAAAAGCCCCACTAATGCTGCATAAGTTTCAACCTTATTTCGACTAGCCAGCAATCATAATTCCTCGACCCCAAAGCAAGACACGTCATGCCGCCGCATCCTGCGGCGTGCCGCGTCATGCTGCAGCATCCTGCGATACGTCGCGGCATCGTGGCATCGAAATAAAGTAACTTGAATTCTAAACTGATGAAATGAAACTGAAATAAGATTCAAAATAACTTTATTAGTAATAAAATCCTCTGCCCTGCCATGCCACGCCGTGCCGGCAGTGGGCGCCGGCCCTTAGCTGAATCCAAGAGCTTTTATATTTTGTACAGTGTAAATATGGCTTTATTTTGTTTACAGAAACAATTATAAGGGTTGATGTTGCGGCTTTGTTTTCTGCGTGAACGTGTATGAATTGAGCGGGAAAATTTATCATATTTAGATGTTGTTTTTGTTGAAATAAGGTTAAATACTGAAAATACACAAATTTTGAACCTGAATTTAAATTGAAATATGTACAAATGTAAATATATTCAAAAATGGACGTTTACAAAAAACTGTGAAACATTTTATCTAGGATAATTTTATTTACATTAGGTACGGTCTACTTTATTTTTATAATATCAGACAAATATCTCAATCATACGTATATTATTAAGAACATCGTTCCTCTTTGATTTTACGCGCGTATTATGCATTTAGAAATTAAAGATAAAATAATGAATAAATCGCGTTTAAAATCCGTACAAATCTTTAATTTCTAATCCTCTTTGTGAAATCTATCTATTTAATGACTGTTTTCTTATTATTATGTAAATTATACTATAATTAATGTAGTAAATCCATCCTTCTTCCCGCAGTCGGTTAAAATCTTCATACATGCATTTCGTACCCTAGTCGTAAACCGTGAAACCCAGACTACGTGGCTGGAATATCATATAACCGGGAAATACACTGAAATCCCTTTTACATTTATTTTTGGTCATTATAGTGGCAATAAGAACATGTGATGAATGCAAGATTGGAAAATTTATAAGAAGATAGATCACAGATAAATAAAAAAGTGCGTGTGTGCCGAGAATACGTGTCAGAAGTGAAATTCTGAGAGTAAAATTTCAAGTTCGCGTCATGCCAATACCGTCACGTCATGGAATAAGGTGACGATTGGTATCTTTGAATCTTGCCAAAAATGTTTCACTTCTGACACGTGTGCTCAGCACACTCACTCGTTTTTTACAAAAAAAAAAATTAAATACAAAATCAAATCATTTATTTGCAATAAAATCGGCTAACATAATAAAAAATACAATCAAATTGTGAACCTCCTTTTTGAAATCGGTTGAAAACACGATCGCGTTTAAATGTAGCTCTTTAAAATTAATGATACTCTTATACTGTAATCCTTTTCGGTGTATACCTAATTTCACAGTTCAAAAAGTTTTCCACAAAATATTAAAAGTTTTCATTTAGGACATGCAACATTGCGTTTTAATTGAAATTTGTATTTCGTTGATTTATAAAGTCTTTTCTTATTTCCTTGACTTTTTCTTTTCGTCTCGTGTATTGAAATAATGTTTATAAAATTCATTGCTTTATTATGATTATTATTTAGAGTGTACTAGCGGTCCGCCAGGCTTCGCCCGTGGCACATAAATAGGATAACATCCTCGTACTTCAAGGAATATAATAAAAAAAGAATTATCGAAATCGATCCACACGTTCACGCGTGATGCCGTGACCAAGGAATTATTTATTTTAAGCTATTGCATAGCTTCTATCGCGGGCCTTGAGCGCGGGGACAGAATCCAGAAATTCCGTAACGAAAAAACCTCACGCTTTCCACTCCGACGGGCGCGGAGGTGTGGCTTGAAGGCATAGCATGCAATAGCTTTACCGCGGCAGTCCCCGAGTGCCACACGTCTTTTTTTATTGAAGAAAAACTAATTTAGATCAGTTTTTGAAACCATCAAATGTTTATTCTAGAATACGATTTTATAAGACGTTATTAAAATAAAGTAATTTAATAATCCGTGAATTAAATTAATATTCAGATGAACTAAATTTATTCTCGCGTCGCGTCGCCTGCATCTGCCAACTATAAAGCTAATTGCGTTGTCTAAAGATGAAATATCTCCCAGTTATTATTTTGAGATAAGCATTTAGATTAGTATAATATTTTATGAATTTCTTCATTTTTACTCTGTTTAAGATCTTCTTGGTAAAGTGTTTAATAAGTTTGATTCTGGATAGATATTAACAAAAAACATTGTTTTCTTAATAGGACTAAAATAGCTGATTTACCTATCTACTTAAATGTAAACCTTCCAGACACAGTTGCGAAATATATCTGCCACATAAAAAACATCTGACAAATAAGCTAAACATAACATCAGTACATAGTATAAAACAAAGTCGCTTTCTCTGTCCCTATGTCCCTTTGTATGCTTAAATCTTTAAAACTACGCAACAGATTTTGATGCGGTTTTTTAAATAGATATAGTGATTCAAGAGGAAGGTTTTAGTATATAATTTATTAGGTTTTAGACAAAGCGGGCGAAGCCGCGGGTGGTAAGCTAGTAATATTATATAGCGTAACTAATTCACCTACAATACTAAAACAAATTACAAACTACACACATACTAAATATAAAATAGAATTAACAGTTTTCCAACGACATAACACTATGTTATGTGAAGGCAATCCAACTTTAGCGTATGCAAACGGATTCACATGGCGCCTGTCAAATAAACACATAAATTGTGTGCGGTGATGCAATCTGTAGTGATGTGCGGCATCGATGTTTGTAGTAGTGATGGGGTTCTATCGATAATTTTATCGTAGAAGTGTAGTGTTAGTTGTGGGTTTGAGTTTGATGTTTGGTAATGGATTTTGTGGAAGTGATGGTATATAGATAATAATCGATTTAAAGTTTTTTATAGTTACTTAGTTAGAAGTAGTGTTCATTTCGTAATATTTTTAATTAATAGGTGATAGTGGTAATTAGATATTAACTTATTCTTAATCTAAAAAAATGTATTAAATACGTCAAACAAAAACGCTAGAGTTATTTTATCATATCGTAGGTGTTATACCCTCTAAAATCTAAATTCAAATTAAGATATTAATTCACTTGCAATCTATCTACGGATTTTTATTTGAGATAAAAAATAGGTATTGTTTCTATTATCTCCTGCGAATATGTGCACAACACTATTATGCATAAATGCATATCGATAAAATCCCATTTATCGACACATCCGATCTTATCGTCGGTGACATCACTCACACTGGTTGCACTCTCTAGTTTGATTAAAAACTTTATTGACAGCATACGTTTTGGTGAAAAAACTAACCTCGATAATGCCTTGATACGGCGTCGTTAAATTTGATGTGACTGCATTGGGTTGTGAGGAAATTATTCTATGTGGATTTAAATTCGTGATTTTAGTTCGTATTACATACCCAGCGGCATAGACCAGTCCGTGAATTTTGAACGATTCACACATTGAAAATATTCATAAACAGAATAGAGTTTTCCAATATGGCGGATCAATAGATTTTCTATAAATATTAGGTAATGTTATGATGTCGATAACAGAAATATAATAATATTATAGAAATTCCGTGAATTTCAGTGATACGAAAATTTTGCAATAAATTCAAATGTATAATTGTTATAAACAAAATTTATAACAATTATAATTAATTGGAAAACTTTATTACAAGAGAAATCATGTGTTTTAACAAAATACTTCCAATAAATTATTACATAGCACATACATTTATTGACATTTGACAGTAATATCTGTACTGAAATCAGCCTAACTCAATCCCAATAATAAAAAATAGTCTATTCAAACAATAAACACCCTTATTATTAAAGCAGGAAGGTTCACATTAATGACCACCATTACCATAAAACATAGGTAACTTACTTCTGATTGCGTGTTTCAATTAAGGACTTTATTAAAGTTAATTGGTACTATATATAAGTCACGCGAGTTAGTGTCAAGGTCATATGTACTAGATACAGTTTTATTAGGTTTTAGGGTCGTTAGCCCTAGGTTTTATATTTTTATCATTCAACCAATTATCCTAGTCGATGAAGGCTGGTATTTTGAGTATTGAGTTCAATGTATTGTTTCTAGAATTGTTAATATTTAATATTTTATGGCTAAATGTACATATCTATTGATCAAACGGAATCTTTTATAGTCTGTCTGTGATATCCTTTTTATATTTTTTTATACAGTATACTTGGTATACGGTTAACGCGTACCTAAATAGTATTTCTGTATTTCTTAAATAGTCTTTATGTATTTCCATCGTCTTTGGAACGGTTGAACCAATTTTAATAGGATTTTTGAGTGGATGAAACAGAAGGTCGTCGTTGTAATTATTACACAATATATTTACAATACTTTAAACTTCATCATATATAATGTATATTTACAATAATTTTCATAAGTTCTAAGTGACATTGCTGAAAAATAAAATGTATTATCGTACTTCGTGGAAAGAGGCAATAAAATCACAAGCGTCATAGCCGTGAAGCTCTGTGGTATTTTAATAAACGCATTACAATGATGAATTGTTTTAATATGTTAAGAATGGCGCATAATTCAGAATTAAAACTAATGTCCGCGGGTTTTTATTTCGCATAAATTTCAACTTTTTGCAGGATTATATTTTATGTAAATTTGTCACTTGTTTAAGTTTTATGTTCGCGTAAATAACGCCTATATCTATATTCAAGGGTCATTTATATTGCTCTAGCCCGCAGCTTTACTTGTGTTATAAAATGCCGTGCTAAGCTATGCTAAGTGGCAGAAGATAATCTATCACTGTGTCAAATTTCATTCTGATCCGATTCAGCGTTTGTGTGTGAAATAACATCCATCCTCACGAGCTTTCGCGTTTATAATAGTAGCAGATCTCAAAGTAAACGGTTTAAATATAGGTGCTTCTAGAAGAAGTCTAATTGAACATATACCTACCTATGTCAGACTGACAGAGTTACTTTTCACTATTTTGTTTTATTAAAAGTAGAGCTAAATGATTTTCCTTTTTATAATTTTGTACTAAAAATATCCTCATACTGTTACATATTTGTAGAACAAATATAAAGTTTAATATAACGCACTGTAGTAATTAAGCGGAACGTCAGCTTGCAAGCTAGATCCGATTTGATTCGAACTTCATATCTAGGACATCGAGTTGTGCATCTCTTATTATTTTAGAAGCAATTTATTTCTTGCAAAACATAAAATGTACTTGTATGTTCAACTAACAATTGGTATATCTTACCTAATGTGTATTCATTTTTAACCCTAAAATGTTATTTTAATGATTTTTGCTTTGTACAAAAATTATAAAATCATCCACCCGGGTGGAACCGGGGTGGGCTTGTAGTTCAATTTAATTTGAATATGTGCATAAAGATACAGCTTTATATATTTTTCATGCAATTAGTTTAAAAAAAATTGAGTTTAAATTTTATTTATTGCGTAACGAAAAAACCTCACGCTCCCCACTCCGACGGCTTTACCGCGGCAGTCCCCGAGTGCCACACGTCTTTTTTTTCTTTATTCTGTACCCGAATCCATTCCTTTATTCAATTCCCACTTTATTTTTAAATAATATTTTATATATTAATATTTTCAGAGCATTTAAAGTTATTGTTCATAATACACTCGTATGAATAAACCCTTATATACCTCGCTGATTAAACCGCACTTGACCGAGTTTTAATATCCACTTTTATGTTTTTCGTAATATTAATTCAAAAGTGTTTTCTTTAATCAACTATTGTTAAAAGATCAAAGGTAATGTTTTGTTTCTTTGTGCGGCGAATACAGTACTGTAATGACCCAATATTAAAATAATGTTTTCTGTGGTCTACAATTTTGTAGATAGATCTATAGGTACTAATATTATAAAGCTGAAGAGTTTGTTTGTTTGTTTGAACGCGCTAATCTCGGGAACTACGGGTCCGATTTGAAAAATTCTTTCGGTCTTAGTAGCTCATTTATCGAGGAAGGCTATAGGCTATATAATATTATCACGCTACGACCAACAGGAGTGGAGCCACGTGGGTGAAACCGCGCGGAGCAGCTAGTTTAGAATAAAATAGATAGGGGGAGAGAATAGGTAAATATTTAATTAATATTACATACTTTACTTCAGACTATAAGTGTTTTTAAATTATAAACAAACATTATTTCTGTTAAATGTCATAATAAGAGTGTTCTGTTAATTGATTTTGTGCTTCGAATTTTACGATTATTAGCCAAGAACGGCTGAACTTATTTAGATAAACTTTCTTCTACATCCATACTAATATTATAAATGCGAAAGTAACTCTGTCTGTCTGTCTGTTACTCAATCACGCCTAAACTACTGAACCAATTTGCATGAAATTTGGTATGGAGATATTTTGATACCCGAGAAAGGACATAGGCTACCTTTTATTGCGAAATATGTACCACGGGCGAAGCCGGGGCGGACCTCTAGTAACTTATAAACTAGTTTGTCCTCAAAACTCTTTTCCCATTGTAGAGCCAGAATAAAAAAATATCCGGATTTAGGTCACCATAAATATCCTATCTAATTAGGTGCACTGGAATGTAAGAATTTATAGCTTTAAGGTTGATGTTCCGACCGTCCCTCCATACATTTTTGATTACCTCTAAACACTTAACACAGACACTATTTCTTTAAAACTAATCATTTTATCACTTCTCTATAATGAAATGTGTGCGCGTTCGACCTTTTTAATCAATAATTTACAATATTTACTTAGAAAAACAACAGTAAAATACCGGAAAAATTTGACACTTCTACAGTAGTGTGCGTGACTTTTGCCAAGCGAAACACGACATAAAGCACGACATCTAGCGCATAGACTATATACTTATTACAGATCTAGCGCGTCAATGTCTAAACGAAAGGCGATGTTTAGACATTGACGCGCTAGATGTCGTGCATTCGCGTTCGTTATCTTATGCATAATGAGCATAATTCTAATAAATCAAAGTTCTGTGTAAAAATTGAGTAATTTCATTTCCAATCGTTCAAAGAAAATAACAATAAAATAAAATAAAACTAATGACCTTAGAAACTATGTTTTTTTTTATTTATTACTCATTATTGTTCGTCCGTCGTAGGTCTGTAAACTGTATTGTACACTGAAGGTAAATGGTACTGTAGGTACTTTAGTTCGGCGTCGTCGCTCGTCGGCTTGATATAAAATTACATTCTTGATTTCATTGACACGCGCTATGATTTGCGCGCGGAATTTCTTGTGTTGTGAATTTATTTTTGTATGCTATGCATTTTAATTGATTCAAATTGCAATGTTTCTCTAGTATGCATTTGAGACTATATTGTAAATTGTAATAATTGATCGTGGGTATAGTAATTAATTATTCTAATAACGCAATTAGTAATATATGTATTTTCGGTGGGATTCAAAACAAAAAATTGGCCCGTGATTTTTATGAAATTTCACCACATTGCAAATCACATCAATCATAGTTCATACACATGTATGACGAAAGTGATTAGTATTGTGGCTAACATTGACTCATCAGTTCATCACTGAAACCAGTGATAAATCAGTACCTATATCATATTGTGTTTGAATATTTTTAAACAATGATATAAGTATACAATTATTATAAATCGGTAAACTATCAAAGTAATCACAAACTTGCAAACATTGGTAAAATGTCCAGTAGTTTATGAGCCTATTCATTACAATTTACAATCAAACAAACAAACAAAGTTTTCCTCTTTATAATATTAGTGTAGACAAACACTATGAATACGATCACTAATGCAAATTCGGGGATTTTCTAATTATTGCTAAATAATAATTGAATTCGTTTTGAAAATATACTCTATAATTTTTAGTGTATAAATAGACATTTATAATGTGGTGCTCATTTTTTTTGTACTGCTAACGCTATTGTAGGTACCTATTTTCGTTGTTTTATTTCAAGTGAACACGGCCATACAATTTTGTCACGAGCCGCCTATGATTGTAGGTACTTTTGTTAGGCTCCTTCGTCGTCCGCGTCGGCTCGAAAGTTCTTGATTTCATTGTCACGCGCTATGATTTGCGCGCGGATTTTCTTGTGTTGTGAATTTATTTTTGTATTATTATTATTTTTTATTTATTTTTTTATTTTATTGATTCAAATAAAATATTTCACTAGTATGCATTTGAGACTATATTGTATTATGTATAATTTATCGTAGGTATAGTTATTCTTATAACGCAGTTATATTTTCGGTGGGACAATTTGACCCGTGATTTTTCTGAAATATCACCACGTTGCAAATCACATCAATCATACACACGTATGACGAAAGTATAGTGGCTATAATTGACTCATCAGTTCATCACTGAAACCAGTGATAAATCAGTACATATATCATATTTTATTGTGTTTGAATATTTTTTAAACAACGATATAGGTATACAATATTATTATAAATCGGTAAACTACCAAAGTACTTCCGAATTTTCAGACAGACAAACAAGTAGTTTGAACACGCAGTTTTCTTATACTAGTAGCAAAAATCAAAACCATAATATTATGTTTCCCTACTATATTTTACTAAAAGTCGAGTGCGTCGAAATCGTAAATAATAATATGTTTTTCACCTTCCTGGTTATTTTCCCATAGTAAATAGTGTTTTAGGTTTGTTGTTGTAGGTAGGAATAATAATAATTATTCTTACATGTTGGTTATGAAATGTATATTGAAATAATTTACTTTTACAAATCATTAGTGATATAAGTTTTGAGTGAAAATGCTTGGATCAGCATAATATTATATGGTACTTCAAATACATGTTTTGATAAAAAAAACAATAGTGTAATAAAATAAAACTGCGTTTTATTGTAATCAATGTTGACAATTTTAAATTCCAAAATTATTGATCAATAAAATAGTTTACACCAACAAATATAACTTTTATTTTTATAACAATCGTTCATAATATAAACCGTAGCAGGTGGCGTTTTGAAGTTCTGTCTACTCATACAGAAAAATGGAAAACTTGTTTTTTTTGTAAACAATTTATTACTCATGTTGTTTGGCAACTCGAAGCGTGGTCGTCCGTCGTAGGTACTTTTGTTCGGCGTCGCGTCGTCGTCCGCGTCGGCTTGATAT
The DNA here is from genome assembly GCF_061535395.1 of Colias eurytheme. Taxonomy (NCBI): domain Eukaryota; kingdom Metazoa; phylum Arthropoda; class Insecta; order Lepidoptera; family Pieridae; genus Colias; species Colias eurytheme. The sequence continues at coordinate 8,943,672 of NC_142997.1, read as the reverse complement.
AAAACATTCTTGATTTCATTGACACGCGCTATGATTTGCGCGCGGAATTTCTTGTGTTGTGAATTTATTTTTGTATGCTATGCATTTTAATTGAATCAAATTGCAATATTTCTCTAGTATGCATTTGAGACTATATTGTAATAATTGATCGTGGGTAGGTATAGTAATTAATTATTCTAATAACGCAATTATATTTTCGGTGGGATTCAAAACAAAAAATTGGCCCGTGATTTTTATGAAATTTCACCACATTGCAAATTATATATTATACAATTACAATTACAATTATTATAAATCGGTAAACTATCAAAGTAATTACAAACTTGCAAAATATGCTTTTCCGAATTTTCAGACAGACACACAATTTTATTAGTTTGTTTTAGCAAAGTAGGTACCTATACCTATACGCTTACGTCGCGCGTCGCGTCGTCGAAAACGGTGCGCCCAGAAACAAACATACCTAATTCAGTTACAATCCTTTTTTTGTTCCGTAATTTATTGTATTTATTCTAATACGATTTTTTTTATTCGTCGGCCAGTTCTACTAGGTATAAAAAGATAAAATTGAAATATAATTATTGTAGCGACAGCCATATTATGTTACTATGTTTTCGTAAATATGTTTTTCACCTTCCTGGTTATTTTCACATAATCTTATCTTATATATAAAAATGAATCGCAAAATGTGTTGGTAAGCGCATAACTCGAGAACGGCTGAACCGATTTCGATCATTCTTTTTTTATTATATTCCTTGAAGTACGAGGATGGTTTTTATGTAGAGAAAACGTAAATATTATGTACCACGGGCGAAGCCGGGGCGGACCGCTAGTCTTCTTATATATAAAAATGAATCGCAAAATGTGTTGGTAAGCGCATAACTCGAGAACGGCTGAACCGATTTCGATCATTCTTTTTTTATTATATTCCTTGAAGTACGAGGATGGTTTTTATGTAGAGAAAACGTAAATATTATGTACCACGGGCGAAGCCGGGGCGGACCGCTAGTATATATATATATAAATGAATCGCAAAATGTGTTGGTAAGCGCATAACTCGAGAACGGCTGAACCGATTTCGATAATTCTTTTTTTATTATATTCCTTGAAGTACGAGGATGGTTCTTATGTAGAGAAAACGTAAACATGTACCACGGGCGAAGCCGGGGCGGACCGCTAGTCTTCTTATATATAAAAATGAATCGCAAAATGTGTTGGTAAGCGCATAACTCGAGAACGGCTGAACCGATTTCGATAATTCTTTTTTTATTATATCCCTTGAAGTACGAGGATGGTTCTTATAGCTAGAGAGCTAGTTAGTTTAGTTTTAGTGCAGTGGCAGTGTAAATGTTGTTGTTGAGGTTATGTAAATTTAACACTTTAGTTAACTACCAAGATATAAAGAAATGAGGATAGGACACAATAACTATTGGTTGAGGTATTTATAAACTCATAATATACTTTTAAAAAAATCACGTTTTAATAAATTTCTAGAATTAAATTAGAACAGCTGATTCAAAATAGCCTAAAAAATCTTAATAATAATAATTACGCTTCACAGCAAGAAGAAATGTACCATATGTACCCGCACAAAGTCGATATTGTGTTGCCTACCGTTCGACTCAATGGCTAGGGTTGTAACTACCTTTAATAATTATTACCAAACTAATAAACCGAGTGATGCGAAATAACCATAATTCTTTTAGAGTTTGATAAAATGATCAGGCAGGTATTTTCTTTAATCCTCTGAATTCTCGGTTACTAAATTGTATCGTTGAAATTATTCTTAATCGCGTAAATTTAATAAATAATCATATGGAAAACACTTTTCATTTGTTTTTTTACTTTCACGCCCAACTACTATACAATAATTACGTTGTTTCGGTATTTTGACGAGAAAACGCAGGAAACATCCGTTGTATCATTTTAGATAGATTGTATATTTTGTATCTGTAGAATTGAAATCAAAGCTATGTATATGTTGTCTCCATTCTTTTCTTATCGGATTGTTGATCCCAATGCGAATGCGTCACTTAAATTTTATAAAAGACAATTAAGAACATCAAAAATAAAGTGATACGTAAATATTTCACAGTGCAATATATTATATAATTAATAATAATTATATATTTATGAAAAAATAATTACATCAGATTTAATAATAGCAATTGTTTTGAATGTACATAATATGAATAAATGATTACATCATAATAGTAATAATTACAATTGTTTTATTTCCCATTTGTTGCAACCCTAGCATATCTTCATGTAGCAGCAGAAGTACCTACACTGGCGGCGCGGCGGCATCGTGCGACATCAAAGGCATTGCCTTACTAGGTAAGTTTATAATGACTCATTTCTTTTATTATATAATTTACGTTTTACTTTTACAGAATCCGATTCAATGGATTATGAATACGAGTCACACAACGCCATACGATAGTGATGATGAATGAACATTTCAATAAATGCATGCGTGTTTTTTTATGTTGTTTTGTAATTGTTAATTGTTTCTTAAATAAAGAAATAAACTAAATATTTAAATGATGATTTGTTATTTGCAACACAACTTTATATTTGAGATTCTTTACAAATGTATATTTAGTTTTGTATCATCAAATTTATAAATTTTATTCCATAGTTTTCAAAATTAAATGTAAATGACCATAAAAACATTAATAAAGTAAATCATTGATGTAAGGTCAGGGAACGTAATACATATATACATCTGACCATGTAGAAGCTAAGTCTTGTTGACTGCTGAAGTCTGTAAAGTTTTGTTGTCTGCTGAAGTCTGTACGCAATGAAAATGTCTGCCGTTTCGAAAATAAGTTTTTAAGACCCTAATAAATAAAATATATGTATATATAATGGCAGATCTGGTCAAATACTTTCAAAATTGTATTTTTTTCAGCACTTTCATAAGTGTCTGCCAGAATGTTATCCGCGTGATAATGGTCTGCCATTGTTATTTTCCGATAGTAATAATAATCTATTTTCAAATATCAAAATGGCAGACGTGGTCAAATGGTTTCAAAGTTCGCCAAAAATTTCCACCTGTCTTACCTAAGCGCGCGCCCCGTCCACCACTCTGGGCTTAGTGACTCCTCATCTCATGTATAGTAGGTATAGGGGAATCAACACACAAAAATCCAGGTCTGGTCAAATACATACAGGTAGCTTTGCGCTAGCTCTCTAGCTATTACTTCTTATGGAGAGAAAACGTAAACATGTACCACGGGCGAAGCCGGGGCGGACCGCTAGTAAATAATAAAATAATAAATAGTGTATTAGATTTGTTATTGTATCTTGTATACCTACGAATAATTATTCTTACGTCTTGTTGGGAAATGTTCAAATACCTATTTATTGAAATAATTTACTGTTACAAATCATTAGTGTTATTAGTTTTGAGTGAATAGGCATGGATCAGAAATTCAGAATATAATATGCTACTAACTACTCAAATACATACATGTTTACACAACAAACACCACTGACCTCTATAACTATAAGTTATAGAGGTCAGTGACCGTCAGTGACAAACACTATGGATACCTACGCTCGCGAATGCAAATTCGGTGATTTACTAATTATTGATACCTAGTCATTGAATTCGTTTTGAAATAGCCTGTACTTTGTAATTTTTAGTGTTATAGACATTTATAAAATGTGGTGCTCATTTTTTTGTAATAAATCATCCCGAACGCTATTGTATTTTCGTTGTTTTATTTCAAGTGAACACCTAGGTATACAATTTTGTCACGAGCCGCCTCTGGCCTCTGGGTGAAATAAACAAGTCAAATGATTTTTGTTCTAATTGTATTTTGGTAGTAGTTTGTTTAGAATTTACATTACCATTGTTTAATTTTTATTTTGTATTTGCAGTAAAATAAAAAGATGAAAAACTTCATTAGGTATATTGTACGACACCTCACTCTGAATCGCGCTAGCGAAATTTTTTCGTTACAGAGCACATATACAACTTTCGGACAATCTTCATTGAGGCCGGCCGGCAAATCGAGTATGTCGAGAAACTTCACTTATTCGATGGAGGTATTCTACCTTCCTTCCTCCACAGTTGTGGGACCCCGACGTGCATTGAACACGCAGCTTTCTGATACTAGTAGCTAAAATCAAAACCACAGATATGTCTGTGATCAAAACCATAATAATATTTTTACCTATTATTTTACTAAAAGTCGAGTGCATCGAAATCGTAAATATGTTTTTCACCTTCCTGGTTTTTTTTCCATAGTAAATAGTGTTTTTGATTTGTTGTTGTATGAATAATTATTCTTACTTGTTGGTTATGAAATGTATTTTGAAATAATTTACTTTTACAAATCATTACTGATATTAGTTTTGAGTGAAAATGCTTGGATCAGCATAAGGTGATTGCAACGATCTGTTCCCAGCCAATATCCCGCTAGATGGCGCTGAATTCTACATTTCTAGTTTATTTGAGTTTTTGCGTAATTGGAATAGTCATCAAACCTAGGAATAGTCATGGCGGTTACTGAATATTATATTTTATTGAAATATGTTATATCATTGCCTTAAAATCCACCCAATTCGGTAAAATTATGCGTTTTAACATCTGTCATTGCATACAGGGTCGTTTACACACACAGACGTATACAAAAATGATAAAGATTTAACTCTAGATGGCGTGAATGTAAAGCGCGTCACACACGGTGAAGATACTACCTATAATATTTTATCTAATCTAGTAATATTTTATATTACAGTATCTTAAGGTATCCGGTATCAGCGTTCTGACCATCATTTTTCTTGTTTCGCTGTAGAACCGCCATCCTGTTACAAATGACCCACAAAGGAGAATGACCACGGGTGGTATCGGTAAAATTTTAGTTGTGCCACGTATTCGTTATATTGTTAATTCCTATTTGTATTTATAATGATCATATGTATCAATATTAAGTCTTAATTAAACCGGATAAATTGAAATAATAGTAAAAGTAAAAGTTTTTCTTTTGAAACATGTATGAACTTTCGCATTAGTAGGAAGTAGGATTGTTATAAAAATAAAAGTTATATTTGTTGGCGTAAACTATTTTATTGTAATTTTGGGAAATAAATAATGTCAAAATTGATTACCTACAATAAAACGCAGTTTTATTTTATTACCTACATTACACTATTGTTTTTTTTTTATCAAAACATGTATTTGAAGTAGCAAATATGATATTATGCTGATCCAAGCATTTTCACTCAAAACTAATATCACTAATGATTTGTAAAAGTAAATTATTTCAAAATACATTTCATAACCAACAAGTAAGAATAATTATTCATACAACAACAAATCAAAAACACTATTTACTATGGAAAAAAAACCAGGAAGGTGAAAAACATATTTACGATTTCGATGCACTCGACTTTTAGTAAAATAATAGGTAAAAATATTATTATGGTTTTGATCACAGACATATCTGTGGTTTTGATATTAGCTACTAGTATCAGAAAGCTGCGTGTTCAATGCACGTCGGGGTCCCACAACTGTGGAGGAAGGAAGGTAGAATACCTCCATCGAATAAGTGAAGTTTCTCGACATACTCGATTTGCCGGCCGGCCTCAATGAAGATTGTCCGAAAGTTGTATATGTGCTCTATAACGAAAAAATTTCGCTAGCGCGATTCAGAGTGAGGTGTCGTACAATATACCTAATGAAGTTTTTCATCTTTTTATTTTACTGCAAATACAAAATAAAAATTAAACAATGGTAATGTAAATTCTAAACAAACTACTACCAAAATACAATTAGAACAAAAATCATTTGACTTGTTTATTTCACCCAGAGGCCAGAGGCGGCTCGTGACAAAATTGTATAGGTGTTCACTTGAAATAAAACAACGAAAATACAATAGCGTTCGGGATGATTTATTACAAAAAAATGAGCACCACATTTTATAAATGTCTATAACACTAAAAATTACAAAGTACAGGCTATTTCAAAACGAATTCAATGACTAGGTATCAATAATTAGTAAATCACCGAATTTGCATTCGCGAGCGTAGGTATCCATAGTGTTTGTCACTGACGGTCACTGACCTCTATAACTTATAGTTATAGAGGTCAGTGGTGTTTGTTGTGTAAACATGTATGTATTTGAGTAGTTAGTAGCATATTATATTCTGAATTTCTGATCCATGCCTATTCACTCAAAACTAATAACACTAATGATTTGTAACAGTAAATTATTTCAATAGGTAGGTATTTGAACATTTCCCAACAAGACGTAAGAATAATTATTCGTAGGTATACAAGATACAATAACAAATCTAATACACTATTTATTATTTTATTATTTACTAGCGGTCCGCCCCGGCTTCGCCCGTGGTACATGTTTACGTTTTCTCTCCATAAGAAGTAATAGCTAGAGAGCTAGCGCAAAGCTACCTGTATGTATTTGACCAGACCTGGATTTTTGTGTGTTGATTCCCCTATACCTACTATACATGAGATGAGGAGTCACTAAGCCCAGAGTGGTGGACGGGGCGCGCGCTTAGGTAAGACAGGTGGAAATTTTTGGCGAACTTTGAAACCATTTGACCACGTCTGCCATTTTGATATTTGAAAATAGATTATTATTACTATCGGAAAATAACAATGGCAGACCATTATCACGCGGATAACATTCTGGCAGACACTTTTTTTTTTTGTTTAAAGGCACCCGTCATCACAGGGTGTTCGCGCCACCTCTGGATTATAGTCCAGAGACTTTTTTTTGCTTTTTTTTTTTTGTTCAATTTTTAGAAATATTAACATACTGGTAACATATAAATATAAATAATGTACAATTAAAATTATAAAAACTTAAATTAAATTACAATATAAAATAGAATCAAAATTATTAAGTAAAAATTCAATAAAAACACGGCACAAAAACACTCAACTTAATCCTATATCACAGTTAAACTAATATCACACACTATTTCTTTGGTTAACTACGACTACAATATGCTTACAATATTGTAAGAACGCATCCCTACACTTATCCCCCAGGGCAGAAGGCAGATTCTCACCCGTCATCGCCATGCCCAATCTTTGTTCAATAGCATATCTATTGCTTGCAAAAATTGGGCACTCGAGTAACAGGTGAGGAACCGTCTCCTCAACTCCAGGCTGACATAGACACGACGGATTATCCTTCAGCTTGAATCTGTTCAAGTAGAAGGCGAATCCGCCGTGACCAGTCAGTACTTGTGTGGTGTGGTGTGTGATGTTTATTTTCCCGACTACCTTGTATGCAGCTGCAGCGCTTGGGAAAAAGAGCTTCGTGACTCCGGCCGTTCCTCCTACATCGTATCTCCTATCCCATTCGCTGATCGTATCCTGTCTCAAAATACGCTTGACGAATGAAACAGGACACAGATCGTAATCCGGTTTCCTCCTCAACCCCAGAGCGGCCTCCTTGGCTAACTCGTCTGCCCGTTCGTTCCCCTTAAGCCCCGCGTGCGCCTTAATCCAAAACAGGGAGACCTCCCGCCTCTGCAATGCAGCGTTTCGGAGGGCCGCCCGTGTTTGCACAGCCAGGGGATGACGGGAACTCAGGGTAACCGCCTGGAGCGCCGATCTGGAGTCGCTGAAGACACCGACCTTTGCCGCTCCGCTCTTGCAGGCTATGTCTACTGCTCTTTTGAGCGCTAGGAGCTCAGCCTGATAGACGGTACAATACGGTGGCAACGCAAGCTTAACGGCCTTTGTCTCGGCCTCACCTTTCCATACGGAAAGGGCGGCTCCGACGCGACCCTCAATCTTGCTGCCGTCCGTATAGACCCTGTGGACGTGGCTGTCAACCACGTCGGCATAGGTGTCCTCATCTACCAAGCCGAACCCCAGCTCTACCTGCTCTGCCGGATGTGGGTCCTCAATCGCGGGTGCCATTCGTTCCACCTCCCTGTCCCTCAACACCGCCGGGTGCGACACACCCCTCCCGATCTCATAAAGCCTCGAAGCTTCGAGTATCCTGAGATCAAGAGGGAGAATCCCAGCCAACAGCATCGCAGAGTTCAGGGAGACAGTCCGATATGCTCTGCAGATCTTCAAGGCAAAACCCCGTTGAACGGTGTTAAGCCTCTTTCGGACCCCCATCTTTTCCGCTGTGGGTGCCCACGCTGCTGATGCATACAAGATAGTCGGTTCTATAACTGCGATATATATAGTCTTAACTACTTGGGGGTTAAGCCCCCAACTTACTCTGGCTGCTCTCGCTAATAGCTTGTAGCGGGCGATTGCCTTCTTGCAAACGTTCCCAACATGATCGTTGAATGTCAGGCCGCCGTCAATAATAAGACCCAGTATTTTAATATTATCGAAATACTGGATGTCCACACTACCCATTGTAAGTCGTGGCTTGTCATATTTTAGTTTTCGTGTCGAGAGCAGTGCACACGTCTTATGTGGCGCGAATTTCAGCTTATTTCTAACACCCCATTCGTCAATTATTCCTAATATGCGGTTTGCCTTGACCTCTATTTCTAAGCCCGTATCTCCATCAAACACTAACACTATGTCGTCGGCAAACGCCTGACAGAACACTTTCATCTCCTCTAACATCCACAGCAGGGGATCCAACAAGAGGTCCCACAGGAGCGGTCCACCTATGGACCCCTGTACGCACCCCTTGTTGGTTTCCCTACTCACTTCCACACCTGCATACCTTACATTCACTCCCCTTTCACTCAGGTAGCTGCTAATCACCCGCCTCAAGTTCACCGGACACCCAACTTCGGCCAACCGCACCTTTATGGCTGGCCACCAGGCGCTGTCGAAAGCTCCCTCTATGTCCAGCGAAACCACAACAGAAATCTTCTTCTCCTCCCTCTTATTTCTGATATGGTTCACTAGTCTATAGAGGGCGTCTTCGGTGCTCCTCTGTGGCATGAAACCATACTGATGGGGGCTTATTTTGGGCAGCAAGTAGAACCTGAGTCGGGCGACCAACATCTTTTCGAAGATTTTGCCGAGAACAGGTAAGAGACCGATCGGTCGATAGGCTTTCGGTACCCGGTATGATTCCCTGCCCGGCTTTCTCAGCACCACCACAGTCGCCCACTTCCACTGTTTGGGGAAGTAGGCGACAGTGAGGCACTTGTTCAACAGCGCAAGGAACCACTCCGGGTTACAATCTACAGCGTGCTGGCAGATGTCGGCCGTGAGGCCATCCGCCCCGGGGGCCTTCTTGGGATTGAAGGACCTAACGGCTCCCTTCAACTCCTCCATGATGAAAGGAGGATCGTCCGGACCCGTCGGCGGTTCGGTGTCCAAGGACTTCGCCCGCCGACGCGTCAAACGTTGCTCCTCACTTTCACCACTCTCCAGGTCCACGGGGTAGAAGGTCTCCGCCAACAGTTCCGCAGAGCTTCGGGCATTGAGGGTTTCACCGCACCTCGTAAGGGGCAGATCCTCCACTCTCCCTGTGGCCCTGTTCAGCACCCTGTAGATGCCCTCCCAGACCCCCTCCCTATCCTGTTTCCGGCAAAACTCCTTCCAGCTCTCACATTGCGCATCTTTCACCGCCTTTTCATACTTCTCCTTTTGTTCCAAATACAATCCAACAACGCGGTCTCTGCGTACAGGTGCTGCGTTGCGGATCCTGCGTCTCCTCGTGGCAACTTCCTTTTTCATCTGCGCGAGCTCATCATTCCACCACGACAAGGTGAATTTCTGTGTGTGTTTTTTGGTCGGCATTGTGTCTCTGCATGTGTGTGTGATTGCTTGTGTGTATCTGTCTATTACCTCGTCTATTTGTTGTGTGCTGTGTATCGTGTCTATGTCGTGTGAAGTCAATTGTCCGTCTGACATCAGCTGGGTCAGTTTCTCATGAAACTGAGTCCAGTTTGCCTTGCGTGTGTTAAATATGCGTGTAGTTCGTATTATGTTCGTGCCTGTGGATTTCTGTTGTCTGATGCCGAATGATATGCCGTTGTGGTCCGAGCTCGTGAGACCCTCCTCTACTCTCCAGTCGCCCACTCGGTTCAGCAGATCGTCTGAGCATGCTGTCACATCCACGTAGCTGGAGTATCTTTTCCCCCCTCTGATGGTATCGAATGTCGGGATGTCCCCGGTATTGAGTATGTGCATACCCATTGCTTCCAGTACAGCAGACACATCCCTACCTCGCTGGTCTTCCTTGTCACCACCCCACCACGGGCTTTTTGCATTCGCATCACCTCCCAGGACCATCCTATTGGAACCTAACTTTCTTCCTATCCGCATAAGATTGTCCAGGTAGGGCCCTACTGGCTTATCGGGCTCGAAGTAGAAGGACACTACAATCATCTCCCATGCTTTGGTTCTGAGGGTGGCCACAACAATGTTGTTGTTGCTAAGGCGTGCGTGTAGCTCGACGTCCAGTGAGTCGTCGAGTACTACAATACACGCCTTAACTACACCGCCCCCTTCCCCATCGCTCTGGAAGACCCTCACTCCATTGTATGTCCTCACACTCCGTGCCCCACCTACGTAGGGCTCTTGAAGTAACGCTACGCAGGCCTTACGCTTGGTGGCCTCGAGCAATAGCTCCTTAGTGGCGATTTGGCTCCGCTGGAGGTTGGCCTGCAATATTCGGTACTGGAAGTACTCACCTTGGACAACCTCAGCAATACGCTACCGCCGACCTGGCTAGAGCGTCCCACCTCTTTCGTTCCACACATTCGCGGTCAAAGGCACTGTGCTTCACGCTACCTTTCTTGGCCTTCGTGCAATTGATGCACTGAGGCGCTTCTCCCCGCAGCCACTTGTCGCATTCAGTCCTCATATGAGGACCGGCACAGTGGCTGCATCGTACCTGCTCTTCACTACACACGCGCTTTGTGTGCCCATACCCCAGGCAGCGGGAGCACTGCACCAGCGGACTGTGGTCCATCACTTTCACTCTTCCCAACCCTATGTGGGCGTATCTCTCATTCATCCATCTTCTCCATACCTGTGGGCTCGCTCTGACCACCACGTGGTTCTGGAGGGGGTTCCTCGCTCCCATCACATACGCTACTTCAACCTTTCGCTCATCCCCTTTCAAGCCCTCAAGGATGTCTGCATTCTGGTTCTTTAGCGCAGTGATGAAGTCGCCAGTGTCACACTTCATCACATCCCTGAAGACCAGGAGAGGGCTCTTGTTTTTCACTTCTTCCACAACTAATCCCTCATTCTTTCCCAATCTCTCTTTCACCTTATCTCTTTCTTCTTCGCTCACACAGCCGACGACTACTTTTCTATTTTTCACCTTTCTTACTCTTTCCACTTTTATCCATCCATCTTTTGCGTCCACAGTCTTCCTAATCTTCTCCAATACTTCTTCTCCCGTTTCTTGTTCGTCCTTGGAGGACACCATGACCGAATGCAGGGCCCTTGTTTCGGGGAGACGCTCAGCGACTCCTCTCGAAGCAACGGCCGCATAACTTGCCGTTTTGGCGACAGTCATATTGCTCTCCAACAACGAGCTTAGCTTTTCCATTCTTACTTCACTCTCTTTAATACTTCCGCTCATCTCTTCCATCCTTTTCGTCATTTCTTTCATTCTCTCATTCATGCTTTCTTGCAAATTCATGTTCCTCACCAGTACGTCGTCAAATATCGTAGGACTTGCGTTGGACGGCTGGGGTGGATGTAAAGAGTCCCTCCCCTGTCTTCCAACGCTCCCAGCCCTAGCACTGGCACTGGCAGACACTTATGAAAGTGCTGAAAAAAATACAATTTTGAAAGTATTTGACCAGATCTGCCATTCATATATTTTATTTATTAGGGTCTTAAAAACTTATTTTCGAAACGGCAGACATTTTCATTGCGTACAGACTTCAGCAGACAACAAAACTTTACAGACTTCAGCAGTCAACAAGACTTAGCTTCTACATGGTCAGATGTATATATGTATTACGTTCCCTGACCTTACATCAATGATTTACTTTATTAATGTTTTTATGGTCATTTACATTTAATTTTGAAAACTATGGAATAAAATTTATAAATTTGATGATACAAAACTAAATATACATTTGTAAAGAATCTCAAATATAAAGTTGTGTTGCAAATAACAAATCATCATTTAAATATTTAGTTTATTTCTTTATTTAAGAAACAATTAACAATAATTACAAAACAACATAAAAAAACACGCATGCATTTATTGAAATGTTCATTCATCATCACTATCGTATGGCGTTGTGTGACTCGTCTTCATAATCCATTGAATCGGATTCTGTAAAAGTAAAACGTAAATTATATAATAAAAGAAATGAGTCATTATAAACTTACCTAGTAAGGCAATGCCTTTGATGTCGCACGATGCCGCGGCCGCGCCGCCAGTGTAGGTACTTCTGCTGCTACATGAAAATATGCTAGGGTTGCAACAAATGGGAAATAAAACAATTGTGATTATTACTATTATGATGTAATCATTTATTCATATTATGTACATTCAAAACAATTGCTATTATTAAATCTGATGTAATTATTTTTTCATAAATATATAATTATTATTAATTACATAATATATTGCACTGTGAAATATTTACGTATCACTTTATTTTTGATGTTCTTAATTGTCTTTTATAAAATTTAAGTGACGCATTCGCATTGGGATCAACAATCCGATAAGAAAAGAATGGAGACAACATATACATAGCTTTGATTTCAATTCTACAGATACAAAATATACAATCTATCTAAAATGATACAACGGATGTTTCCTGCGTTTTCTCGTCAAAATACCGAAACAACGTAATTATTGTATAGTAGTTGGGCGTGAAAGTAAAAAAACAAATGAAAAGTGTTTTCCATATGATTATTTATTAAATTTACGCGATTAAGAATAATTTCAACGATACAATTTAGTAACCGAGAATTCAGAGGATTAAAGAAAATACCTGCCTGATCATTTTATCAAACTCTAAAAGAATTATGGTTATTTCGCATCACTCGGTTTATTAGTTTGGTAATAATTATTAAAGGTAGTTACAACCCTAGCCATTGAGTCGAACGGTAGGCAACACAATATCGACTTTGTGCGGGTACATATGGTACATTTCTTCTTGCTGTGAAGCGTAATTATTATTATTAAGATTTTTTAGGCTATTTTGAATCAGCTGTTCTAATTTAATTCTAGAAATTTATTAAAACGTGATTTTTTTAAAAGTATATTATGAGTTTATAAATACCTCAACCAATAGTTATTGTGTCCTATCCTCATTTCTTTATATCTTGGTAGTTAACTAAAGTGTTAAATTTACATAACCTCAACAACAACATTTACACTGCCACTGCACTAAAACTAAACTAACTAGCTCTCTAGCTATAAGAACCATCCTCGTACTTCAAGGGATATAATAAAAAAAGAATTATCGAAATCGGTTCAGCCGTTCTCGAGTTATGCGCTTACCAACACATTTTGCGATTCATTTTTATATATAAGACTAGCGGTCCGCCCCGGCTTCGCCCGTGGTACATGTTTACGTTTTCTCTACATAAGAACCATCCTCGTACTTCAAGGAATATAATAAAAAAAGAATTATCGAAATCGGTTCAGCCGTTCTCGAGTTATGCGCTTACCAACACATTTTGCGATTCATTTATATATATATACTAGCGGTCCGCCCCGGCTTCGCCCGTGGTACATAATATTTACGTTTTCTCTACATAAAAACCATCCTCGTACTTCAAGGAATATAATAAAAAAAGAATGATCGAAATCGGTTCAGCCGTTCTCGAGTTATGCGCTTACCAACACATTTTGCGATTCATTTTTATATATAAGATAAGATTATGTGAAAATAACCAGGAAGGTGAAAAACATATTTACGAAAACATAGTAACATAATATGGCTGTCGCTACAATAATTATATTTCAATTTTATCTTTTTATACCTAGTAGAACTGGCCGACGAATAAAAAAAATCGTATTAGAATAAATACAATAAATTACGGAACAAAAAAAGGATTGTAACTGAATTAGGTATGTTTGTTTCTGGGCGCACCGTTTTCGACGACGCGACGCGCGACGTAAGCGTATAGGTATAGGTACCTACTTTGCTAAAACAAACTAATAAAATTGTGTGTCTGTCTGAAAATTCGGAAAAGCATATTTTGCAAGTTTGTAATTACTTTGATAGTTTACCGATTTATAATAATTGTAATTGTAATTGTATAATATATAATTTGCAATGTGGTGAAATTTCATAAAAATCACGGGCCAATTTTTTGTTTTGAATCCCACCGAAAATATAATTGCGTTATTAGAATAATTAATTACTATACCTACCCACGATCAATTATTACAATATAGTCTCAAATGCATACTAGAGAAATATTGCAATTTGATTCAATTAAAATGCATAGCATACAAAAATAAATTCACAACACAAGAAATTCCGCGCGCAAATCATAGCGCGTGTCAATGAAATCAAGAATGTTTTATATCAAGCCGACGCGGACGACGACGCGACGCCGAACAAAAGTACCTACGACGGACGACCACGCTTCGAGTTGCCAAACAACATGAGTAATAAATTGTTTACAAAAAAAACAAGTTTTCCATTTTTCTGTATGAGTAGACAGAACTTCAAAACGCCACCTGCTACGGTTTATATTATGAACGATTGTTATAAAAATAAAAGTTATATTTGTTGGTGTAAACTATTTTATTGATCAATAATTTTGGAATTTAAAATTGTCAACATTGATTACAATAAAACGCAGTTTTATTTTATTACACTATTGTTTTTTTTATCAAAACATGTATTTGAAGTACCTGCTGATCCAAGCATTTTCACTCAAAACTTATATCACTAATGATTTGTAAAAGTAAATTATTTCAATATACATTTCATAACCAACATGTAAGAATAATTATTATTATTCCTACCTACAACAACAAACCTAAAACACTATTTACTATGGGAAAATAACCAGGAAGGTGAAAAACATATTATTATTTACGATTTCGACGCACTCGACTTTTAGTAAAATATAGTAGGGAAACATAATATTATGGTTTTGATTTTTGCTACTAGTATAAGAAAACTGCGTGTTCAAACTACTTGTTTGTCTGTCTGAAAATTCGGAAGTACTTTGGTAGTTTACCGATTTATAATAATATTGTATATATCGTTGTTTAAAAAATATTCAAACACAATAAAATATGATATATGTACTGATTTATCACTGGTTTCAGTGATGAACTGATGAGTCAATTATAGCCACTATACTTTCGTCATACGTGTGTATGATTGATGTGATTTGCAACGTGGTGATATTTCAGAAAAATCACGGGTCAAATTGTCCCACCGAAAATATAACTGCGTTATAAGAATAACTATACCTACGATAAATTATACATAATACAATATAGTCTCAAATGCATACTAGTGAAATATTTTATTTGAATCAATAAAATAAAAAAAATAAATAAAAAATAATAATAATACAAAAATAAATTCACAACACAAGAAAATCCGCGCGCAAATCATAGCGCGTGACAATGAAATCAAGAACTTTCGAGCCGACGCGGACGACGAAGGAGCCTAACAAAAGTACCTACAATCATAGGCGGCTCGTGACAAAATTGTATGGCCGTGTTCACTTGAAATAAAACAACGAAAATAGGTACCTACAATAGCGTTAGCAGTACAAAAAAAATGAGCACCACATTATAAATGTCTATTTATACACTAAAAATTATAGAGTATTTCAAAACGAATTCAATTATTATTTAGCAATAATTAGAAAATCCCCGAATTTGCATTCGTGATCGTATTCATAGTGTTTGTCTACACTAATATTATAAAGAGGAAAACTTTGTTTGTTTGTTTGATTGTAATGAATAGGCTCATAAACTACTGGACATTTTACCAATGTTTGCAAGTTTGTGGTTACTTTGATAGTTTACCGATTTATAATAATTGTATACTTATATCATTGTTTAAAAATATTCAAACACAATATGATATAGGTACTGATTTATCACTGGTTTCAGTGATGAACTGATGAGTCAATGTTAGCCACAATACTAATCACTTTCGTCATACATGTGTATGAACTATGATTGATGTGATTTGCAATGTGGTGAAATTTCATAAAAATCACGGGCCAATTTTTTGTTTTGAATCCCACCGAAAATACATATAGGGTCGTTGCGCCTGTTCGCGTCCACATGCCTATTCGCGTCCATTTTGCGGATATCTTTTAGAAAATTCACGAAAATAAGTATACTTTAAGTAAAATTGTAATAAGAAAAATTTCCGATAATACCTCAATGTATAAGAGACATGCACACATATTCAAAATATGCCTGCGCACCTCCTATCCTATTTAAAAAAAATATTTAATTTTGGCAATTAAACGAGAGAGCTAAAATGCGCGGGATTTTGAGAAAAAAATAGTGCGCAGCGTCGCGTTTGACGGTAAGTATCATATTGTTAAATGTGAATTTTTGAATATGTAACTGTTTCTTTACTTTGCTAACAAAACATGGAATAGTATGGATTATGAATCAGCTTATTTCTTTTACAATTAATAGCTAAAATAAGGTGGACGCGAATTACTACACCGAATTTGTACAACTTCCATTTTGCGTCCATGGTGGGCGCAAACTATACCTATAGTGCATAACAATAGAACATATTGCGTCCACATTGTTTTTCATTACGTAGCAATGAATTGTTTGTTAAAATATGTAATTTAAAATAGACTGTAAATTTTTGACTAAGACTACAAGTTGATAATTAAAATTTTCATTCAAATTAGCTAATTTTTATGCTATTTTTTCATTTTAAAATGGGTATTCTACGAATGAGACTAGTATCTTTGAGAATGAGAGTCAATAAGTCTGTGGTTAAGAAAATAATATAAACAAAAAAGAAATTTAATTCTAATTTCATTAGAAACTAAAAAATAGGGTAGGTAGGTAATCTTAATAGAACTGATTATTATTTATTTACATAACGTAACTTTGTTTTTTGTTAATTTTTAGTTCTATTAATGATGAGAAGATAAATATAAATAAGTTTTTCCAGTTTCGTTACAGTGAATTATATTAATAATAATGTTGATTTTAGGGTTCCGAACCTCAAAAGGAAAAACCGGAATCCTTGTAGGATCACTTTGATATCCGTCCGTCTGTATGTCCGTCTGCCGGTCTGTATTTCTGTCAAGACCCTTTTTCTCAGTAATGCGTGGAGGTATAAAGCTGAAATTTATATTGAATACTCAAGTCTACGGTCCCTTGAAGCAGTTCAAAAATCAAACTTATAAGCCAAAGCAATCAAAAGATACAGCCGTTTATGTTGCAAATTTTTGCAAATTTCGACATTCGCAAGGGAATCAAAACCTACAGGGTACTTTACGTGAACACAGACACTTGAAGTTTGGTACGAAGCAACGTCTTATAGCACAAATAAGGGAAACATTGAAAAAATAATCATTTACAGTTAAAACATATGAAAAAAAACAGGTTAATACGGAACCCTCGGTGTGCGAGTCCCACTCGCATTTGGCCGGTTTTTATTGTATAACTATATTCGTAAATAAATAATTTATTAAAATCTAATTTTTATTTGCATTTATCTGATAAAATATCACCCAATACACTCTTAATTCCTTTTCTAAGCTGGTGGACGCGAACTGGTCCACGGGTGGACGCAAACTGGAATTTTTGGACGCGAACTGGGTAAAACGCCTAATTCTGCTATTTGTCTAGATAAATAAAAACCACATGATATTTCCAACACAATTGAAAGTAAATCTTAAAATAGACTATGTAATGAACACGTTACATAAATTTTGCGTTGAAATTTGTTCTGGAACATTTTTATTTTCTCCTTCAAACTTACCAACTGCACTAAGTGGACGCGAACTGGCGCAATGACCCTATTACTAATTGCGTTATTAGAATAATTAATTACTATACCCACGATCAATTATTACAATTTACAATATAGTCTCAAATGCATACTAGAGAAACATTGCAATTTGAATCAATTAAAATGCATAGCATACAAAAATAAATTCACAACACAAGAAATTCCGCGCGCAAATCATAGCGCGTGTCAATGAAATCAAGAATGTAATTTTATATCAAGCCGACGAGCGACGACGCCGAACTAAAGTACCTACAGTACCATTTACCTTCAGTGTACAATACAGTTTACAGACCTACGACGGACGAACAATAATGAGTAATAAATAAAAAAAACATAGTTTCTAAGGTCATTAGTTTTATTTTATTTTATTGTTATTTTCTTTGAACGATTGGAAATGAAATTACTCAATTTTTACACAGAACTTTGATTTATTAGAATTATGCTCATTATGCATAAGATAACGAACGCGAATGCACGACATCTAGCGCGTCAATGTCTAAACATCGCCTTTCGTTTAGACATTGACGCGCTAGATCTGTAATAAGTATATAGTCTATGCGCTAGATGTCGTGCTTTATGTCGTGTTTCGCTTGGCAAAAGTCACGCACACTACTGTAGAAGTGTCAAATTTTTCCGGTATTTTACTGTTGTTTTTCTAAGTAAATATTGTAAATTATTGATTAAAAAGGTCGAACGCGCACACATTTCATTATAGAGAAGTGATAAAATGATTAGTTTTAAAGAAATAGTGTCTGTGTTAAGTGTTTAGAGGTAATCAAAAATGTATGGAGGGACGGTCGGAACATCAACCATAATATCATATTTGCTACTTCAAATACATGTTTTGATTAAAAAAAAACAATAGTGTAATGTAGGTAATAAAATAAAACTGCGTTTTATTGTAGGTAATCAATTTTGACATTATTTATTTCCCAAAATTACAATAAAATAGTTTACGCCAACAAATATAACTTTTATTTTTATAACAATCCTACTTCCTACTAATGCGAAAGTTCATACATGTTTCAAAAGAAAAACTTTTACTTTTACTATTATTTCAATTTATCCGGTTTAATTAAGACTTAATATTGATACATATGATCATTATAAATACAAATAGGAATTAACAATATAACGAATACGTGGCACAACTAAAATTTTACCGATACCACCCGTGGTCATTCTCCTTTGTGGGTCATTTGTAACAGGATGGCGGTTCTACAGCGAAAAAAGAAAAATGATGGTCAGAACGCTGATACCGGATACCTTAAGATACTGTAATATAAAATATTACTAGATTAGATAAAATATTATAGGTAGTATCTTCACCGTGTGTGACGCGCTTTACATTCACGCCATCTAGAGTTAAATCTTTATCATTTTTGTATACGTCTGTGTGTGTAAACGACCCTGTATGCAATGACAGATGTTAAAACGCATAATTTTACCGAATTGGGTGGATTTTAAGGCAATGATATAACATATTTCAATAAAATATAATATTCAGTAACCGCCATGACTATTCCTAGGTTTGATGACTATTCCAATTACGCAAAAACTCAAATAAACTAGAAATGTAGAATTCAGCGCCATCTAGCGGGATATTGGCTGGGAACAGATCGTTGCAATCACCTTAAACTGAATGGTCTAACCTTTTTATCAAAGGGAAAAAGTAGGGCGACTACACTTCCTGGGAATTTGCAAGACACACAGTTTCTAGGTTTTGTCTACACCTTAAATAATATTATAATATGTAGAAATATCATGCTTAGGATATTTTCTTTAAATAATTTTTATGCATTTAATTTTTATTTATTAAAAGCTTATAACAATAATGTGTTTTTACATATTTTAATGACTTAAGTTATAATACAGTTGAATGTAAATTCATTAAATTAACCTATTTAAATAATACATTCAATGTAACTTCCAGTTTCTTTCTTTGTTATTAAGAACTACCTGTGATCCGCGGTTTTACCCGCAGTGCTTCGCTCCTGTAAGTCTTAGCAGGATGATAATATATAGCCAGCCTTCCTCGATAAATGGGCTATCTAACACCGAAATTTTTTTTCAAATCGGACTATTAGTTCCCGAGATTAGCGCATTCAAACAAACAAACACTTCAGCTTTATAATGTTAGTATTAGTGTATAGTAGTTTGTAATAGTCATAGTACACTATATATACGTATATAGTGTACTATTACTATTACAAACTACTGTATTAAAAAAACCTTAAAAGCAATAAATTTATACCCACCCTCACTAACTACACGTCTAATCGGTGTTTCGCCTTAGTGCTTGGGTATAAAACGTTCTAAGAATTGTGTAATACAACCTTTAATAATAGCTGGACTATAAAGGTATATTATGTCCACGATATCGCGAAGAATTTTACCTGATATTTGTAGTTTTGAAATAAAACTAGTAAGTCTAACGTCAGCTATCATGGACCCAATAAATATCAAGCTACTAATGAAATTCCCTTTGAATTTTAAGACGAATATCTATGAAATAAAAATTGTTATTTTGCTATTTTCTTATCAACTGTTGTAATTTATAGTGTCCCAAATATAAGAACTAGTTTAACAGCTGCAGCTTCGCTTGCGTTGATAAAAACGGCTACCTCGACCACTATGTTATGCATTGGTGAAAATTTAATGAAAATTGGTGCAGCAGTTTTTAAGTTTAACGCGAACAGACAGACAAACTGGCGTGGTGGAGGACTTAGTTTTATAATATTACGCAGTTATACAGCCGAACATATTATAGTACCTACTCGTATAATCTAATTTATATCCCATAGATTTAATATTTATAAACATAATAAAGCAACATACCACGACAGTTTTTCCACAACAGGCCGCCAGATTTCGATCGCTGTAGCTATATTTAGTTTCAATTATTATTATTATATTATTAAGCTCCCTCCAAGCCACTTGCTAAAGAGCTCTTATCGAGATAGTTAGGTTTGATTTGCAATTCAAGTATATCTTAAATTAATCCCCTTATCTACTGAGTATAATCAGCTTAAATGTCAGAGGGTAGAATAATGTTGTTGGGGCTTTCAAAGTGTCAACAAGTTATGGAAGG
This sequence comes from Colias eurytheme, assembly GCF_061535395.1. Lineage (NCBI taxonomy): Eukaryota > Metazoa > Arthropoda > Insecta > Lepidoptera > Pieridae > Colias > Colias eurytheme. The sequence continues at coordinate 8,922,704 of NC_142997.1, read as the reverse complement.
AATTATTAAATCGATAGAAGATAGGAAACATGAGTCAAGCTCAAATTATTTGTTCAATAGGACTTCTTCTAGAACTTTTTAATCGACATACCACTGTTTCGGAAAACAAGTTTAACCGTTTCAAAGAGCCGACAGGAAACTGTAGTTGCTTTGTTAAAATGTTTTACGTAGCGACAGCATTCCATGGATTTTAGATTTTTTATCATAAAATAAATAACTGAAAATCTCCGGACATTGAGAAATATCATTATGTTTAGAAATAATAATTTGAAACAGAATATAAAAGTTATCGCTTTTTATTTTTTGTTATTTAAAGTGTGGACATGGCTCTATCGTAAAAGTTTCTGATTTCAATCCAAAGGTCGAATGTTGAAGCTAGCATGCAAAAAATATGAGTCTTCAATTTACCTGCACATTATCCACTTTACCAATAGTTCAAGGAAACCATAGGTAAAGTCCGCCATGTCCAAGAATCAGTTCATACATTTTTTATTATAGTCGGATTTTCGAACACTACAGCATGATTACAGTAAAGATGGAGATAGCCTTTCAAAAGACTGAATTTAAACTTGACTTGATTTTGACTGACCGGTTGGCTTGGTTGTTAGTGGCCCTGCCTTCCAAGCCAAAGGTCGTGGGTTCGATTCCCACCCGGGGCAAATATTTGTGTGATGAACATAGATGTTTGCTCTGTGTCTGGGTGTTAATTTATCTATATAAGTATTTATTTAAAAATTATATATGTATGTTTATCAGCCATCTGGTTTCCATAACACAAGCGAAAGTATGGGATCAGATCGTGCCGTGTATTAAGAGATATTTAAATACCTGATAGTTGGTATATTTTCAACTTTTTAATATGGAATACATCACACATTAGTAGTTTTTTTTTATAATCTTTTATTAAGTTTATAATATGTAGTATGTTCTTAACAGTACCTTGTGGTCTTTATTTAGTGGTTGTTTCCATTTTGAAATTACTTTTCAAGCCTATCAAGAATCGTTCAGAAATATCGTACAATTTGAACAGTAAATTGTAATGCTATACAAAGAATATTTTACGAAGTCTAGTTCTTATAAAAGCTATCGTAGATACTTGAATGCACGGTTGCTTTATTCATTCAGACCCTCGTTTCGTTGGTTTTATCGATTCGACATTCGTGGTCATTTTTAGACTGAATGCTACTGCCAGTTGTTGGAATTTCTACTTTATTTCCATTGTACTTGGATCTATTTTGTTTGAGACGGTGTGTTGCAATCGATAAGTGGATTAATAATTGTTTGACTTGTGTTGATTTCTTAGGTAGTTCTAGTGAAGTTGGAATTTAAATAAACTATTCTTATAATAATGGTTTACAATACCTTGCTATATTCTCAGTTATCTTTTTAGATGAACAAATTATTTTACAATATTTTTCATGAGAGAGAAGAGAGAAATAATGCATTTACTGTCACAATTTTTTAAGTTGTCCTTGTTCGTGAGGTACACAAAAACGGCCTGATGATTTTTTAATAAATAGACCTTAGGTCTATTTCTTGTTTTAAATATCTACATAAATAGTGGCGTAACTTAGACATAGTACCTAGCGACCCAAAAGCATCAGAGTCGTTTTGTCATATTTTCAAATCACTTTACATCAAACCATCCCAATTTTTCACTCCACCGTCAATCATGGCAGCCATATATCACTGACCACTTTGTCCTATTTGTCCAAAAAGACAGAAATTGATGAATGTAACCAACCTAAAATGGAGACACATATACTAAATGGAGTTTAGACGAGGGTGCTAGACTTTCAAATGGACATCTTTGATTGTAATTAATCACGTTTGGTTCTTTTCTTGTGGTCAGTTGAAGTACTTTTTTATATTTGATGAATCACGAGTTTATTTTTAATTATTTTTTAAAAAAATATGAGTTTGACAAATGACACAGCTTTACAAACTCAATTCTATCCTATCCTATCTGATACAAACTCAATTAGGCACTTAATAATAGCGTGTGTGCCGAGCATACGTGTCAGAAGTGAAACTTCTTTGGCACGATTCAAAGATTTCAAAATTGTTGTACCATGAGATGACGGTACCTTGAAATATTACTTTCGATGCGCCTAGAAGAACTTCCACTTAAAAAATATATTAAAAACGACACATGCAAAGGACGCTTTTTATTGTTTTTTTTTATTTGTGTAATTGGGTTGTAAATTTATGTGTAATGAAATATAATCGATTTTGTGTAGGACGTATCACGTCTGCGTTTATAATTGGGCCAGGTTTAGAATATTTTATGTTTGTGCTTTGATTTTCCACTTGAAAATGCCTTGAAATATTATAACATATTCCTTGTTATAATTTGATTATTTTTACACGCTCACTAGGTTGTTTAATGAATTGATTTCCTCTTTATAGACTCGTATTTTTCGAAGTCATTATTTATAGGTAGGTAATTATTGTTTGAATCTATATTGGTTCTCTTTGAATTATTTGTCTTTATTTGGCACCAATCAAAATACAGTAAAAGTTATACATTACACAGAAGAATAAACACTTAATTATTGAGCTAAAAAGGCGGTGTAAATTCAAATTCAAATTCAAATTCAAATTATATTTATTTGCAAGAATGTAGTTACAAATTATAGATGTTTTTAATTACAATATTATGTGGCTAATACATTCTACCCATTGATTGGGTGTGCAAATATTGAAAAAGAAAGTTGATTAGTCTAATTATTTAAATGTACACACAATTCAATTTTCACAATTACGCGAACGCACTACGATTAACACGATTATATCACACACTTATCACACACAATTCAGTTTACACTACTTAAAAGTCATAAATTCTTCAATGTCATAAAATTGTTTCACCACCAACCAGTTCGTCAGTTTATTTTTGAAAAAGTTTACTGGTAATTCCTTGAAATTGTCCGGTATTTTATTATATATTTTAATAGCCATAAATATTACACTGTTTTTAGCTTTGTTAATTCTACACGTTGGGAAATGTAATTTGTTTTGGTATCTTGTCAACATATGCGAATTTACATCTCCTTTCTTCTTAAAGTATTCCGGGTGATATTTTACAAATAAACATACTTCTCTTATGTACATGCAAGTTAAAGTAAGGATCCGTAATTTACTAAACAGAGGTCTACAACTGTCTCTTTGGTTCAAACCGCACAGAGCTCTGATACATTTTTTTTGTGAGACAAATACCTTCCGCACATCACAAGATTGTCCCCAAAGAATGATTCCATACGAAAGTACAGAGGAAACGTAGGCATGATAAGCATTTATTGCTGCATTCATAGAAACAGTATCTCTTAAACGCCGTAATACGTAAACGAAACGATTAATTCTGTCACAAACGTAATCAATATGTTTGTTCCATTTTAGACCTTCATCCAACAAAACACCCAAGAATTTATGATGATCTACTTGTTCTATTACTTGGTTATCACACTTTATATTTAGGTTTATTTTGGAGCAATTTTTTGTATAAAATTGAATTATTTTTGTTTTTAATAAGTTAATTTTAAGATTGTTGTCTTCTAACCATTTTACAATATTTTTAACTGCTTCATTTATATCTCTCTCGTACGTTTCCTTTTCAGTACATTTAACAATTAGGGTAGTGTCGTCTGCGAATAAAACTGATTTGTGTTTCACTGATTTCGGTAGGTCATTAATATACAAGAGAAATAAAAACGGGCCGAGCACACTTCCTTGTGGTACACCTGATCTATTAGTTTTTTTTACTGATCTATATACGTTTCTTGATTGATTTACTATTTTTTGTATTTCCACAAACTGATCTCTATCCTTTAAATAACTAGCAATCCATTCTTTGGCAATTCCTCTTATACCATATTTATCTAACTTAAGCAAGAGTAATTCATGGTCTACAAAATCAAATGCCTTGCTCATATCTAGAAATATAGCGCTTACGGGTTTTTTTTCGATGAAGGCTTGAATTATTTCTTTCACCATATCAAAGCATGCTAATGAAGTGGAACTATTTTTCCTAAATCCAAACTGTTCTTTACATAAGATCTTGTTTCTATCAATATAATTTCTAATTCTTTCTAAGATTACTTTTTCAAATATTTTAGATATCACTGGTATTAACGCTATAGGTCTGTAATTCTTAATATCTTTCGGATCGTCTTTTTTAAATAATGGTTTTATCACTGATGTTTTCAGCGCGTGTGGAAAAGTTCCCTGTTCCATCGATAAATTTACAAGAAAAGACAACGGTTCGCAAATATGGTCACTGCATGATTTTAATATTTTTGTACTTATTCCATCTGTTCCTACTGAATTAGTGTTATTAAGTGATTTTATTATTTTACAAATTTCGTTACTGTTTGTAGGTGTTAAGAAAATAGTATTGCAACTTTCTGTAGTCAAAGTCTTTTTTATGGCATTTACATCCAAATTAAATTTTGTTTGATTTGTGATGTCAATAAAAAAATTATTAAACTGTTCGCAAATTTCATTCATTGAGTCGTATATTTTATTATTAACTACAATCTCTTCAATTTCTGTAATATTGGTTTCGTCATTAATATTATTAGATAATATCATTTGCCATAATGCTTTGTTTTTATTTTTTGCCAATTTAATAAATTTTTCACTTTGAATTTGTTTTGATTTAAGAATGCACCTTTTTAGTATATTTTTATATTTCACATAATGATTCCAACTATGAGTATACATTTTTTTTGTATATATATTTTTAAGATAAAGTTGTCGCTTTCGTATACAACATTTCTTCAATCCTTTTGTTATCCAGTTAAGATTAGATTTTCCTGTACTTCTCTTTATCTTAATAATAGGAAAACAAAGATCATAAAACAGTTTGAATAACTCATAAAAAGCATTGAAGCATTCATTTAAGTTATTAAATTCATGTATTTCAGAGAAGCTTAACGATGACATACATTCACAAAATTTACGAATATTCTCATTACAGTAGTCTCTTTTTGTTTCAAACCAGGATACATTTGTTTTGCGCTTTATCATACTAACTTTTAATATCTGTGCCGTTTCATGGTCTGACAAACCGAGGTGTAGTACTTCTGTGTTCACATTTCTTTTTATATTTGTTGCTATTTGGTCTATGCATGCATTTTTCCTAGTAGGTGTTTTTATTAAGCATTCAATATTAAAGTTCTGTAGTAAAGTAATGAGTTCATCTGAAAACTTAGTCTTTTTAAGAATATCAATATTCCAATCTCCACATAATATTATTTTTTTATTTTTAAGTCCAATCCTTTGTAATATATCCTGAAGGTTTCTTATAAAAATATTTATGTTTTGACTAGGGATTCTATATATACAAATTATCACTGTATTTAAGTGCTTTAATTCTATACCACAACATTCAAAAAATAAATTGCAACCATAATCCTTTATAAAGTCTAGATTGGTGCATGGAATGTCGTGCTTAACCAAAATACATGTTCCACCTCTTCTTTGTTTACGAGAAAATGATGATATTAACTTATATCCTGGTAATTTAAGTAACTGTTCATTTCCCTTTTTAATAAACGTTTCACATAAACATATGATGTCAATGTTGTGTGATTTATCTAGTTGTGATATTGCCAAATACAGTTCTTCTGACTTATTAATAGCTCCAGCTATATTTTGATGTAAAATTGTCAAAAATTGTGTTTTAGATACGAAAAAATTTTGAATTTGATGGAGTATTTTTATTTTTCAATGTTAAATTACTATTTGGTATGTCCTCATTTAACTGGTTCGGTTTTAGAGTATGAAAAACATTTTTTGACCTCTTAAAATAATAGGGAATAGTGCCTTTTTTTACTGGATAGGAATTGTTTTGATTATTTTGGAATATATTGCATTTTTTTGAAGAAGCAAGCCTTTTTTTAATATTTTTGGGATTTAAAAATGTATTTGCATATTCTAAGCTGTCAATTTCTATATTTAATCTATTTGTTAAATTTTCAATATAATTAAGTCTGGAATTATAAAATGTATAATCTTCATCAATATCAATATATGTACAATTTGTATGTCCTCTTAAAAAAAGTTTCATTTTTGTATTAAGAAATTTCTCATTCAAGTAACGGTTATATTTTACATTTAATATAAATATTTTATTATTTTTTAATTTTCCCAATAATTCTAGTAAATTTGATATTAGAGTATATGGATTTTTGTCATTGGAACCTAAGCCCAATATTAATATGTCTTCATTATTTATACTGCCCAACTAAGCGCAAAAGCGGTAACTCAAAGAAAGCGAGTTTTGAGATAATTGAAGTTATGTAAAAATAGTTATATATATACTTTATGTATAGTTTTTTTTATTTGTTAAATATTATTTATATATTATATAGGGTGTATTTGTTATCACATTAGTTAAATTATCAAAAATGTATAATAATGTACTTTATTCATGAGATACGGTTCACCGCTTAGTAAACTATAGAATTAAAATTGAGATACCGCTTTTTCGTTAGCTCTTCTCAAACATGTGTGTATACAAAAAGGAATGTATTTTCTATCGAATAAAATATGTATTATTTGAAAGAAAAAAAACAATTAAAGTATATATATAACGTTTTTTTATTATTAAAATTTGAAATTACATAAAAAATATTTAAAAACAAACGGTTTTTGGAAGGAATTTTAGTAGTCAAAAGTAGGGAGTTCTCTCCAAAAGGACATTCTATTTTGTGGTATTATATTTTGAAAAGATTTCAAAATATTTTCTTTTTTGTTTCTTGAAATTCCTTCCGGAGCAGTTTTCTTTTTTGGTGGAGGCAAGACATGACTTTTTAAAATTTTTTTTCCTATAATGCTAGCAGTAATTGCATTTTGATCGAATCCTGTTTTGTAGGTGATATAAAAACTGCCTCTTTTAACTTCAACTTCAACCATTTCGCTGACATATGGACGCGGTTTAATTCGAGACAGTGCATATTGTGTGGTATAATCATCCCAGTCATAAAAGTCTTGCATGTTCATCTCTTTAAGTTTTACATTTTTTCCTGCAGTGCTAACTGCCTGAGAAAAATCTGCGAAATCATAAATTTTGTTTTTCATGCGTTTTATGGACAGCTCTACCCTATGATGGAAACTATCAGCTGACATAAAGGTGTGGCCGGATTCAAAATATTTGATGACAATCTTGTCGGCGTTGATATCCTTAGAATTTATAATATAAATTAAGAAAGAAAAAAACGTCCAGTTTTTGTTCTGGGAGGAACAATAATTATCAACCCATAGTATGATATTTTTTTTATCCCGATGAAAAATAAAAAATTGATAGTATGCACTTATAATTTCGGCTTTGGAACGTCCAAACAACCCTTCATACCATAGTACAGTTCATCCTACTTACCGCTTATCGGCTAAGCAAAAGTTGTGTATTTATTTAAGAATTTTAGCGATATTTAAATTTGCGGCTGGTTGCCTACGTAATATTAATATACCTCTAACACCCTTAGTGATATATGGTAAAACTGAGATAGAAAAATCTTTCTTAAGGTTTTTTCATACGTTTTGAACAAGATAGTGCTAAATGGCTTAGTCCAGTAGATGCGTATTTTTTAAAGCTATCCGATGGCATAAAAATCAATTTTACGATTTTTTTTGAGATACCGCTTTTGCGCTTAGCAGGGCAGTATAGATTGTATCAAACTTTCACAGCTGTTTAATATTTCACTTGAAGAAGCATGCGGTTTTGTCAAGCCAAATATTTCATAACAGTCGTTCCACTTATTTTTCCGTTTTTCCAGCATACTTATAGACAAATTTCTAACGCGTTCATCACCCATAATTATAATTTTACGTCTTATTACCTTTGTGCTGACATCTGTTATGGTTTGTTGACAATTGGTAATTTTATTTTTGTCGGTACCGTCACATTCTTTATTTAATATTAGTGGCTTAGTTATGTTATAGTTTAAAGTATTTTTATCCAAACCCATATCAGTAGTAACACTATGAGAATTGTGTTTTTGTTGTAAGTTAGTTAATGTTTTCTGTTTGATTTTAGGATAAGTGTTGTGAATAAATATATTTTCATTGTAGTATTTTAAAGGTGAGTGCCGTGGTGTTTTAAAACTTATATTCATTATAGTCTGTTTTATAGGCGTTTTATTCGAGATACCTGTTAATGTTTTATCCGATTTAGTATTTAAAATTAGACTTATCAAATTCTGTACTTTTTTCTCACTTTTGTGTAATGTTTGTCTAAGATTATAACATTGTTTTGTTAGGTTATAGATAGATTCTTGTGCGGATATTAATTCGGTTTGTAATTTGCTTATTTCTTGATTCTCATTGAACACTATTGAAGTATTTGGAGTGGATATAATATGTTGACTTGTCTTTGTAGATAAATCCGTGTAACTTGAACTGGATAAACTTAAAAAAGAATCATTTAATATTTCTTGTAGATTTGATTCAGACCTTTGTTTAGGGAGTGTTTTCTTTCTGATAGTTATATTATCCATTTTATAAGTTCAAATAAAGCTGTACAATGTATATTCAAACCGTTAATGTGTGACTAAATATTTTAATTGTTGGTCAGCTGTTCTTTGTTTAATGACACTTAATGTCAATTTTATACGTTAATATCTGTAATAATTGTGTTTTACTTACGTTTTATTTTACTTACGTTTTGTTTCCGATACTTTACTTACTACTTTTAGGTTTAAATATAGTTACTCTCCCAACTTTCTTTGTTCCAAATTTGACGTAACGGTCGTTGTATGTGATGGTTTTTTGGATTCCGTATTTCCACGTAAATCGCAGGTTGTTGACGAAGATAACATTAATCGCACTTATTTACTGATTACTTGTTAATTTGAACACACTTTTTTATTAACTTTTGTACTTTTAATAATTTTAAATTGTAAAAAACTCGAGAGCTGATGTTACGTATGGCACTAGCGCCACCTACTTCCTGATGAATGTAAGATGAAATATAAATATAAATTGAATATTCAATAACGAATCGAATTTGTAACATTTATACTAGATTTCCGCCCACGGCTCTGCCTGCTCTGACTAAAAATCAGTTGCGTACCTAGTTTTAAAGATGTAATCAAACATAGCCCATAGGGACATGGGTAGAATGTTAGTGAACTTAGCAGATCATTTTTAGCAGATCAAAAAAAATGTGAGTTCTTATCGCGTGCAGTTGAGTTCTACAGTTCCTGATACTTTTTAGAAATACTCGCGTAAAATGAAACACTAGAAAATTTATTTATGTCATATTTGATCACGCCGTAGCACCATGCCGTAGCAGCATGCCGTAGCATCATGCCGTAGCATCATGCCGTAGCATCATGCCGTAGCTTCATGCCGTAGCATCACGCCGTAGCATCATGCCGTAGCATCACGCCGTAGCATCACGCCGTAGCATCATGCCGTAGCATCACGCCGTAGCATCATGCCGTAGCATCACGCCGTAGCATCATGCCGTAGCATCACATCGTAGCCTCACACCGTAGCATCACGCCGTAGCATCACAGCGTAGCATCACGCCGTAACACATGCCGTAGCATTACGCCGTAGCATCACGCCGTAGCATCACAGCGTAGCATCACGCCGTAGCATCACGTCGTAGCATCACGTCGTAGCATCACGTCGTAGCATTACGTCTTAGCATCACGTTAAGCCGGGTCCAGGTCGGGTTTTTTCAAATGTCGTTTGTTAAGGTAAAAACGCCAGAACTATTTCTAAAAAAGTATCAGGAACTGTAGAACTCAACTGCACGCGATAAGAACTCACATTTTTTTTTTGATCTGCTAAAAATGATCTGCTAAGTTCACTAACATATGGGTAGATGGGACTGAGAAATTGACTTTGTTTTATATACGACTAGATTTCCGCCCGCGGCTTCGCCCGCGTTTTCAAAGGAAAAACCGCATAGTTCCCGTTCCCGTGGGATTTTGGGGGATAAAACCTATCCTATGTGTAAAACCAAGTTCCCTCTATATGTAATGCTGAATGGTATATGGTAATTTATGGTAATGGGTTCAGTAGTATTTGCGTGAAAGAGTAACAAACACACACACACACACACACACATCCTCACAAACTTTCGCATTTATAATATTAATTAATAGGATGTAGTGATATATGAATCATTTGAAAAATATGTAACAAAAAATTCATTAACCTTTTATTTCTTTAACAATTTAGGTATACCGTTAAATCAATTTCCAGCTCATATTAATAGGGTAAATAAAACTAGCAAATAAATTAAAATCGAATTATTTAAAATAAATTAAAACGAAATCCAACAGCGCTGCGTTCAATGCAATTATGTAAATTGGTGTTGATTTATCGGAATTACTGATTCAATATTTACAATAAATTGTCTCTGAGCCTGATATATTTAATTTTAAATGCATTACACGTTTAAAACTAAAAACAGATTAAAAACGCAGTACTTACGTAAATAAGACGAAGAATAAATAAATAAATATTTCAGGACAGTTTTCACACACGGTACAATCTGATCCCATACTAAGCTTTCGCTTGTGTTATGGAAACCAGATGGCTGATAAACATACATACATATACAATTTTAAATAAATACTTCTATAATACATAATATATAATTAACACCCAGACACAGAGCAAACATCTATGTTCATCACACAAATATTATTTGCCCCGGGTGGGAATCGAGCCCACAACCTCTGGCTTGGAAGGCAGAGCCCAGCCAAGCCAACCAGTCAGTCAGAATACAATAATATAAACATGAAAAAATAGGTTACAATGAATTTCAGAAAACGAAGGTTATTTGAATTTCTAGTTTTATGTCAAAACTAGAGCATTCATAATTATATAGTGATTAGTAGTATCTAGTAGTAGAGTAATTAAAATTATATAATAACTTCAATATCATGCTTATTAGTTAGGTATTCGTATCATAAATAATTATTATATTGGGTATCATTTGCATGCAATCTGTATGTTTGTTACGTTTTTACGTCTAAAACTACACATAAAATTGCATTACTTTCGATAGAACATTCCAGAAAAGCTACCTTTCAAAAGTCTTAGCAAAATACCAAAGGAATGGAACGTGTAGTGCACGCGGAAATATATTCTATCGTATACTATTTACAGTACATTTTTCATTGAACATTTGGCACAATGCCAAATACATGTTTATTTATGTACTAATTCATTAGCAAATACATTTGAACGCTGAACGGCCTGTTTATTGTCATTTCAATTATTAAATTAACTGTATACTGTCGTTAATTACGGTGTGAAGCTATTAAATTATTTAATTTATGGTAATTAATGTACACGCAATATAGTCATTATGAAAATTTAAAAAGCTTAATTGTATAAGCATTAAACGAGATTTATGGTTTTCATTCTGGTTCAAACGACTGCTTTTATAAGCTGTGTTTTCAGGTAAATGGTAAATAAATTACTTTTATAAACCATAGCTTCTGTTTGACTGAACAGATTTTGATTGACCGAATATCCATATTAATTGTAGGAATTAGATTTTTTTATGAGAGAGGAGGCAACAGAGCAGACGCGACGCCTGATGGTAAGCGGTCAGCGTCGCCCATAAGCATCCACAACGCCGGGGACATTGTGAGTGTGTTGCCGGCCTTTTAGATAGGAATACGCTCTCTTCTTAAAGGACCCCAGATTTAGAATATCATAGAATATCATTTGTTAACAATCCGGGGGGACCACGGGTGAAAAGCTAATTAAAAACGAATAAGAGCGTGAAAAAGTAAAATGAAATTATCGTTAATTTAAAACGAGTGAAGTCACAGCAGTATCTAGTTCACTAAACGCTAAACTATTTCCAATTACAGTAAAATCAATAGCCATTTTAGATTAATAATGAAAATACGACATTAAATAGACAATAATTACGAGGAATAAATTAGACCTAACTACGTTTTATTGCGTGATCCACCCGCGTTTATTATTTCATTCATAGATATTTCTATTCTATTATTCAATTTATATCTAATGAGTATACAATAAATGAAATGTTTCTTTGTTACAAAATAGGTGAGATTTTTAAGTTAACTTTTAAATAAAACCAATAAAAAACTTTCATACGTTCTATAAGTGTAATTTTAAATATTTGAGATATTAATTGCATGAAAAATATATCTATTCACGCACTAAATTATTTTTTTATATACAAAAAAAATTGATTGTCTGTAAAGTCGGTTTACTGACGATATTTGAACGTGAGAACGTCTTAAGAAAATACTGATGAAATGGTAGCATTTTTCAAAATAAATTTTTAATTTCATTTGTTTAATGCCTTACATGGAACGCCTCAGAGCGAGGTAACGCCGCATGAGTCATGTTTTTCGTGCGTGCAGCCGGCTCTATCGAATTATAAGACGTTGTCACGTCAAAAACAATTGCAAGTTTTCTGGAGCTTTCTTTACTATATTATCTCTATCAGAGTCTTATTAACCCAATACCCATAAAGTTTTCGCATTTAATTCACATTTTGCAATAACATACACATATTATTCGATCAGATTTATCTGATTAAATAAAAGGCATTGGATAAAACTCTTCAAAATAACATTTAATTACGTCCTCCATTTTAACTGATAGTTATCGATACCATTAAATTTAACGATCGCACTTGATTTATGAATATGGTCATATTGAGTTATTAATGACGTCATTGTACACTAAATTTAGGCACTTATTACTCTACAAGTATTATGTCATTATGGCATAACACAATAATATTATTGTGTCCTAGTTTTTAAATTCTGGGTTGTGTGAATAGTATTACTGCAACATAATAGCTTTTTTTTAAATGTACGGTAACATCATTTTAAAACCAATATATCAGTGATAAAATTATTGTGATTGTTATGGTTGAAAAAATCTGGATAGTTTTTATAGATCACTACATAGTATAAAACAAGTCGGATTCTCTGTCCCTATGTCCCTATGTATGCGGGCGAAGCCGCGGGCGGAAAGCTAGATAACAATTAAGTATTTTAAATACTTACCACGTAACAATATGGTATAGGAGCGGAACTAGGTAGGTACTGTCTTTCGTTTTGAATTCTCATTTATTTATGAAAAGTCCCGGCTTTTTAATTCCCTTTTTATTTGGTGGTGGCAACCCTACAAGTCCAATGAACCTCAAAATAATTATAGAGACTAGCGAACCAAGGTCCAAAGGTTAACGGTAGGGCATGTAAATTATAATAATATTTATTTTAGCTTTTTCTCTACGAGGTTGGGCAAATAGAGGATATTATGAATTTTGTTAAAATTATTATTTAATGAAAATAAAGTGTTTTATTTAATATAGGCATTGAGGTAGTTTGGGTTTATCGATTAGAAAAATGATGAATATAACATTATTTTTCTTTACGAAGTGTCTAGTCGTCCGCTAAACGGATGAATAAAATAAATTAGTCGTCCGATTACCGGATGAATAAAATAATTTAATCGTCCGATTACCGGATGAATAAAATAATTTAATCGTCCGATTATTCGGATTAATAGATAACCTTTTAACACTAAAGCTAGTTGGGTTGGACTAAAGCAAAGGGGGCGCAGGACTTAGAAATTTTTTGATGGAGTTGGTGTCATTATAACACCTATTTATTATTGTTTTATCGTAAAGATTACGCTAATATAAGCATGTTTTATAGGAACAACTTTTCTCTAAAATCAAAAATGGCCGAGATATTCGCCCTTAATTCGTTAGGTTAGGTTTAGGTTAGGTTAGCCTTTAGGTTAGGTTAGGTTAGGTTTCTTAAAAAAAAAACTACACAGAAATAGGAGCCCCGCGAAGCGGGGCTCCGTCGACGCGCAAAAAAAAATCAAGTTTAGGTTAGGTTAGCCCTTAGGTTAGGTTAGGTTAGGTTTCTTAAAAAAAAACTACACAGAAATAGGAGCCCCGCGAAGCGGGGCTCCGTCGACGCGCAAAAAAATAATCAAGTTTAGGTTAGGTTAGCCGTTAGGTTAGGTTAGGTTTCTTAAAAAAAAAACTAAACAGAAATAGGAGCCCCGCTCCGCGGGGCTCCGTCGACACGCAAAAAAATAATCAAGTTTAGGTTAGGTTAGCCGTTAGGTTAGGTTAGGTTAGGTTTCTTAAAAAAAAACTACACAGAAATAGGAGCCCCGCGAAGCGGGGCTCCGTCGACGCGCAAAAAAATAATCAAGTTTAGGTTAGGTTAGCCGTTAGGTTAGGTTAGGTTAGGTTTCTTAAAAAAAAAACTAAACAGAAATAGGAGCCCCGCTCCGCGGGGCTCCGTCGACACGCAAAAAAATAATCAAGTTTAGGTTAGGTTAGCCGTTAGGTTAGGTTAGGTAAGGTTTCTTAAAAAAAAACTAAACAGAAATAGGAGCCCCGCGAAGCGGGGCTCCGTCAACGCGCAAAAAAAAATCAAGTTTAGGTTAGGTTAGCCGTTAGGTTAGGTTAGGTTAGGTTTCTTAAAAAAAAAACTACACAGAAATAGGAGCCCCGCGAAGCGGGGCTCCGTCGACGCGCAAAAAAAAATCAAATATGTACCTACGTGTGCCCTCCTCCCCCCTCCTCCCCCCACAAAAAACCTATAATACGTGCGGCAGTTCTCTAAAGAAACCCCGATAACCTAACTATATAGATAAATAGATGTTATCGGACGATTAAATTATTTTATTCATCCGGTAATCGGACGACTAATTTATTTTATTCATCCGTTTAGCGGACGACTAGCTTTGTCCTTTTCTTTATTGGGCGGCATGTCTTTTCTATCATATTTTTTTATTATTTTTAAACCACAACCACGTTATGGTCTAGACTATTACTACATAGTATAAAATAAAGTCGCTTTCTCTGTCCCTATGTCCCTTTGTATGCTTAAATCTTTAAAACTACGTAACGGATTTTGATGCGGTTTTTTTAATAGATAGAGTGATTCAAGAGGAAGGTTTTAGTATATAATTTATTAGGTTTTAGACAAAGCGGGCGAAGCCGCGGGCGGTAAGCTAGTAGAGTATAAATGAACAAAAAAGATTTACACACCATAAATCACAGACAGGAAAAAGATAGATGATAAAATATGTTTTATGCAGTGGAATGAAAGCCATTTCGTTCCAACCACTAAAAATCTATTACGTGTATTATATAGGTACTAGTTTATGCTCGCGACTTCGTCTGTACTAAATAAAAAAGAGCGTGTGTGCCGAGCACACGTGTCAGAAGTGAAACTTCTTTGGTAAAATTCAGAGATAATAAAATCGTCGCTTACTCCATGACGTGACGGTATTGACCGTGACCTTGAAAATTTACTCTCAATGCGCCTAAAGAAGTTTCACTTCAAAAACTAATAAGCATTTTAGACCTTCCGTGGATCGGCACACAAATAGATATAAATTTATCGTTGCTTAAATTAAATTCTACAGCTTACAAATTTTACATAACTAGGTATTTCTAATATATATGAATAAATTGTTGTAATTGCTAGGCATATTTCCGACATAAAATGGAATACCTACACATTGCCCAAGTATAAAACACTGCTTTCAATTTAAACATTTGATTACTAAATAGTAACTACGTAAATAACGTTTTCCTAAGCTATCTATAATTACAAAGATCGTTTCACTTCTAATTAAGATCTCTGTTCGATATTACCCGACCGAACGAAAAAGTCATAACGCCAGTTATTGGACCCCTGCAGCTTATTACATCATTATTTATCCGAGTTAACGACTTATTTCACGATTCATTTATCATTTCCTGGAAGATATAAATGATACAGAAAGAAATCGGATGTCGATGATGATGCAGAGATTATTTTGGCATATTTTCATATTTTTCTGTAACATATTGTATTTTATCAATGAACGTAAAAAATATATTTTTTCGCTGTGATGAAGCAAATCTTGGATAAAAATTTGGCCATTTTTCTGTTTATCTGTTTTGTATTGCACAATTTTCATTTACACATTAATTATATTCAGTTACTATTGTTTGCACAAGTCAACAAATGATTACTATGAACTTTAATAATGCCATACCAATACTATCAATATACGCTCGCGGAAGATATATAAAATAATAGTATACGATAGCTTTCAAGGTGCTACGCAGTGCTACGAAAAAGCTACGCGTAGTATAAACACGGACATTATTACTACGCTAAATAATTAATATAATAATAGTTAGGTATTACTTTAACTAAACTTGTAACACACCACTAAGCAATACATAGATTATGTATATTACCTTTTTCAATTAAATTGACCAATGGTAAACTATATTCACATGTTTGTCTTTATAATAATATATCATCTCTATGTTTATCAAATTTTCGTGTCACAATGTTAGTTACCATAGGTACTCCTCCGGAACGGCTGGACAGATTCTCATGAAATTTTGGTAAAATTAAGAATCGGCCAGCACCTATTTTTCATACCCCTAAGTGACAAGAGTACGTCAGAACAACGTTTACCGAGACAGCTACTAGCTAGAACTCTATCGTATTTGACCATGTCCAACAATTTTATAAATTGGTCAAACACAAAATTTTACGATTTTTTATACGTGATTTAAAAGAACCCTTCATTTTATTGATTATTTACAGACATTCAGTATGAGTTAGCGTTTTCTGAGAACATTACTTTTTATAGCCGCGAGTTATTTTTCGACATTAAGATGTGGAAACGTTCATGATGATATTTTAGGGTAGATGAGATAAAATACTTTTAGGTTAAGATTATTTTTAGGTTATAGGAAAAACCATTTGTTGGGTTAAATTTGATATTTTTGGTTTTATGGCATTCAAATGCTTTATAAATTTATATATGTTGGGTTATTAATTCTTTCTATGTAGTAGGTATGTAGATAACATTAAAGTTTTTTTTTTTATGAAAAGTATAATTATTGTTTATTATTATTCAATGACATATGTAAAAAAAGGAAAACTATGTATGCATATTATGTGTAAACAATATATTCTTACTACTAAGGCCGGTCACATACATCAGTTTTCCGGATACGATTTCCTGATCCGTTTTCCGAAACCAGGCCTCCGAACGCAGTAAATTCATACAAAAGTAATCGATGTCATACACATTCGATAACTTTCCGTACGGTTTTTTCTCCGTCCGTTCTTTCCGAATGCAAGCCCATGCTCCGGAATTTCTGACGGAAAAAACCAAAAACCTTTCTGGATAGGCTCGTAATTTAGCTCTTTTTACATAATGTTGGCCCTCCGTTAATCTTTGTGTGTTTAGTGGATGTACCAAGTAACGACGACGCTTTTTCTTTTTCTGAGAAAGTAAAAATGCGGTTGCAAGGAGGAAATCGTCGTCGAAATTCATGCTTCTTCCAAACGTGTGCACTCCGCTGAAGCTACTCCAAGACTAATCTCGGTATTCCGAACGAATCAGGAAAAATGATGTATGTGGCCGGCCTTATAGTCAGTTCTATAACTCGGGTAGGTAAAATGTGAAAATCTCTCTACTTTGCAAGAACAATATATTTTATATTCAATTTATTCATAGATATGTTTTATAGAATCAATGAAAATAGACTAGGTATTATTCAGGTGCCGTTACCTTCGGAATAAATATTGTCAAGTAATAAAGTATCGCTTATATTGAATACTAGATTTCCGCCCGCGGCTTCGCCCGCGTTTTCAAAGGAAAACCCGCATAGTTCCCGTTCCCGTGGGATTTCCGGGATAAAACCTATCCTATGTGTTATTCTGATGTATAAGCTATATTGTGGTAAAGTTTCATTCAAATCCATTCAGTAGTTTTTACGTGAAAGAGTAACAAACATCCATACATCCATACATCCATACATCCATTCTTACAAACTTTCGCCTTTATAATAGTATTGTGATAAAAACATTTCAAATCGTATAATGAAATTGTTTCCATCTTACGTATCAATTTTAAAATTCGTTTCAAGAATAATGTATGTAGAAAATAAACACAGAAAAATAGATTATGGGAATGAAAAATGTCGTCCTTAAGAAAAACAAAATATAATGGAACCTATTTATGTTAAGCTAGGTAATTTATATAGACCGTGCAGTGGATTAAAAAATGATTTATCTTCTCAGAAAATTTAATTTTTCTCCTAAACTTGAAGGCGAGTTGGACAAAAAATATAAAATACTAGCTGTGCTCCGCGGTTTCACCCGCATTGCTCCGCTCCTGTTGGTCTTAGCGTGATGATATATTATAGCTTATAGCTTTCCTCGATAAATAGGCTATCTAAGACCGAAAGAATTTTTCAAATCGGACCAGTATTTCCTGAGATTAGCGCGTTCAAACAAACTCTTCAGCTTTATAATATTCGTGTAGATTAGTATAGACTTTTATTATGAATAGTAAAACCACAGTATAAAGAGAAAATTTGATTTTCCTTATTTTAAAATATTGATAAAAGGTAAGTTACGTAACGTTTCTAAATAATGGGTCTAAGTTACTGAATTAAAGTTATGCGTGAAGCGTTCGAACGTAAATTTAACTTAATTTCATGGAATTGAATTGCAAATTTCACCCTTGTGCTGATGCTATGTGAGAATTCAGGAAATGGTCTGTTTTCGGGAGTTACAGCTTTACTGTTGGTAATTTCTTTTAGCTACGCGTGTAGGAGATATTCACGATGTTTTTTTATCTCCAAAGATACAGGAAGTAAACAATATGTCTTTATATAATTTAGTCATATACTTATTAAATTTATTAAGCTTATATTTAATATAAGCTTAATGAATAAGTAAAAGTTGATTAGGATTTTTGATAATTGTAATAAAATGAGTGTTGAGGATCCTTCTGTAGTATTTCATCTAGCACAATAGTCTAATTTCTTACAAGAACAAATACGTTTAACAGCTATGCTAAAAGGGTTTCACTAAAAATGAAAAAAAATGATATAATCTCCTTTTTATATTTTAAACTATAACATAATATTAAAAAAAGACGTGTGGCACTCGGGGACTGCCGCGGTAAAGCTATTGCATAGCGTGCCTTCAAGCCACACCTCCGCGCCCGTCGGATTGGGGAGCGTGAGGTTTTTTCGTTACGGAATTTCTGGATTCGGTCCCCGCGCTCAAGGCCGCGATAGAAGCTATGCAATAGCTTAAAATTACAACACATGTTTCTTTGTAAATAAAATTAATACATATTTTTCTTATGAGTTATTTGATCATCTCAAATCGTCTTAAATACCGAACATATAAAGGAATATCACTCACAGTGGAACGAAATACAGAAATTCAATTAGACAAAGTCGTATCGCAAATTGTATTAGACGTCTGTTTTTACTGTATTTGATTCAATTATCTTTGCATTTATAAAACGACTTACTGGTGAAATTTAACTTCGTGTTTGTTTAAGGTTTTATGTTAGTACGTTTGCATCTGTTGGAAGTTTGTTTTGTTATCCTTGTGAACTTTGGGAGTAGGTATCTATAAATTAAGTACTTAAACTAATCCTTATTACATAATATTTAAAGAGAAAGCCTACCTAGAGTTTTAGTGAATTCACCTATCTTTATATATAAAAATGAATCGCAAAATGTGTTGGTAAGCGCATAACTCGAGAACGGCTGAACCGATTTCGATAATTCTTTTTTTATTATATTCCTTGAAGTACGAGGATGGTTTTTATGTAGAGAAAACGTAAATATGTACCACGGGCGAAGCCGGGGCGGACCGCTAGTTTATTATAATTTTTTTTAAGAAAGAAACATGTGATGCCCTTTTTTATCATCTTTTTTATTTTCAAAATCAACAAGAAATATATCGTTTCATTCTTATGTCTGTAATACACTATTTTGGGAATGCGACGTCATAAATAGTAAATTATATTACACTAATAACAATAACGAACACATTTGCAGGTTTTAAAACTTTGTAATTTATATTTTACACATTTTATGAACTAAATATTAATTTTTACTTTGATTTGTTCCAGAAAATTCATCCCTCTGCATATCGTGGAGGAAGATAGCTACGAAAAGGATGTCCTCTTTTACGTGAACCTCGGGGAACCCGAGTTAATCGGTGGTATGAATCTTATTTTCTAATTTATTAATTTTCTAAACACTTGCTTTAGTCGTTTATTTACTTTTTTAATTTATTTTGTAATATCAAATTATTTTGCTTTTATTCTATTAGCTGGTGTACTTCATAGCGATTTAAAGATACGGTACTTCTTCAATCCAATATTTTAATAATTGTTACAATTTTATGTTGTATATAAATTAAACTAAAGAAATGGAACGAAACTAAGCTACCGCTCTCAATATAATGACTCATTTTTAAATACACTTTGTTTTATATTATACTAGCTTACCGCCCGCGGCTTCGCCCGCCTTGCCTAAAACCTATTAAATTATATACTAAAACCTTCCTCTTGAATTAATCTATCTGTTAAAAAGCCACATCAAAATCCGTTGCGCAGCTTTCAATATTTAGCATACAAAGGGACATAGGGACAGAGAAAGCGACTTTGCTTTACACTATGTAGTGATAGCATTTGATACATAAACAAAAGGAATATTAAAAGAGCGTTTGTGAGTTTAAATGTATTCCCAAGAGCCACATTACGGCGAGACGAAAAACAGTGTGGTTTTCGTCGTAAATATCACTCTTGACAGATTTACGTAACCTAATTTATCTGAAGAGGCTAAAAAATATGTTTTTACTCCACTCGTTAGTATCTTACCTTAAATAAGCTTACCTTTCTGTAATTTAATAATTCTGTTAAAATAAATACCTACAATCTTAATTACGCATAACGGAATATTGTGATTGACTAAGTAGGCAGGTCTGGAATCTTTATAAATACTTACATAGATAAAATATATTCCATTTAAAAGTTTCTCAATAACAAGACGACTGGTTTTAAATTTTAATTGAAGTCACATTAAAGACCTTATCTTTGTCTATGACGTAATTCAATCTTAATTAACTATCGATAAAACCGTTCATTCCTTTAGGAACAATGCAACATAAAGCAGAAACCTGATATTTGCAATACTCTTTTCTCGTTAGTTAAAAAGATATTTATATAATTTTACTATTAATTAATATATTGGCGATATTTTTTTATTCTGATGTACACAGTGTCACTCTCACGACAAAGACTAATCTATTGATACCATTCACATAAAAATACGCCAAGCCGTTTGGGCTATAGGGCGTGCCAAAGAAACATAGACTCGAAAAACTTCTTTCAGTCTTCTTGCAGTCGCGTAAAAACAATGTTGATTTACAAGAGATCGATACAAAATGTATTCCCTGTTTCAATTATATCTATGAATCAAGTTAATTGGTGTTCTTGCTTCGCTCGTTTGTTCATTTTATGGATACAACGAAACCAATTGACTTTCACGGAATGCTGAGTTTTTAGCAAAAGCTTAAAGAGCAGGATCCAAGGAGATGTTCTTATAGTTTTTTGATGGATGACATTTGAGAAATAAAATGTACAAAATTTTAGTGACTGTTCTTCACCTAGCATTTTCAAAATGATGTCACAATCACAGGAAAAACTGAAAATTTGTATTATTTTGAAAATTAATATATAGGTGTTGGTAGTTTATCATTTAGTTTCACCGTTGGAGACTAGAGTCCAATCTTTTTTAACTTAATAATCTTATGTTCAAGTATTTTGCTTGTTTAAAATAATAAATGTTGATCTGATCATTAGTTTTTCTATTAAAGTGATTATAAGAAACAAGTATGACAAGTTAAGTCGAGTTAAAATAACTTTAAACGAACTGAAAGAATGAGTTTAGCTAAAATGGGAAAAAGCTCGCAAAATATTGTAATATACTTAAAAATGTTATTTCAATTTCTAACATAAATAACGATAACCATTATCTACAGTATTATATCAAACACGGAAGATACATTATATAAATCATAATTGAAAAATATTTACCCATTTACTTCCCGTTACAGAAAAAACAAATCAAGCTATTTTTATCCATAAAATGTAAAACAAAACAAAGATGGATTAACTCTCCTTCATATTTTGATCACAAAATTGGAAATCTTTTCGTGAAAATACACTCGTGTCTTCAAATTGACAGAGGACATCTTGTATTTGATTTTGGCAATTTGACGCTTCACCATTCCGAGGAAATTCAAGATTCTTATTTGTAACAGAAAACCAAATACCTATTCCTTTTTATTTGTATAATGTAGTAAAAAGATACTTCTCTAATCCGGTTTTATATTAAAAGTTTTAGCTGCTTTACTTTAAAGGATTTTTACCTATATAATAATACTAGCTTTCCACCCGCGGCTTCGCGCGCGTTTTCAAAGAAAAACCCGCATAGTTCCCGTTCCCGTGGAATTTCCGGGATAAAACCGATCCTATGTGTTAATCCAAGTTACCCTCTATATGTGTGCTAAATTTAATTGTAATCGGTTCAGTAGGTAGTATTTGCGTGAAAGAGTAACAAACACACACACATCCTCACAAACTTTCGCATTCTTCATTCATCTAATAATAATATCATTATTTACTTTGTAAATAACTAACCAAGTATATTAATTATACAGTTATTAATATCCAAAATTTCGCCTATTTTCCTACAGAATCAAGTTAAGGTAAATGTATAAAGATGAAACTTATGCTATTTTTTCCATTATCAAAACTTAAGGATTAGGTAGGTTAATATATTTCGGGAATACCTATTACATTTTCTACGTCGAAATATATCCTACATATATTATCTAAATGTAATAACTTCGTTCTATTCCACGCACTAGCAAGATACCTATCACGTGGAAATATCTAGAAATAAATCCTAAGCGTTCGATATTTCACATAAAACATTGATTCAACTTCGAACGGTGGGTTTTCGCAATGCATAATTTATGCCTCATGGTAACACACAGCAAGTTTAAATGGCTATCAATGTGTATTTTATTGCCGCCATTTTCTTTTAATGGATAACTGTTCTAAGAGTAAAAAATCTGGTAAAAAATGACAATATATAGGCAATTTAGACAATTTAGTTTTATCGTTTAAAATGCAATCATTTTAACATCGACGATTCATAATGTGACAGAAGTACTGCAATTTTGGTTCAACTCATAGTGGAGATTTTAGCTCTCTCTGTAATAAAGAAAATTAATAGTCATTGTCCATTGAAACGAAAAAGAAAAAAACGTACAGTTTTTTTGTTGATAATGTTGTTAAGGCTTCGCCGTTCGCGTGATTAAGGCGATGTCAGTAACTAAATCACAGGCTACCTGTCTAAACTTTTGAGCCAAGGTTTTTTGACACAGATTGTCAATATTATGTGTTAATTAAAGTCTTTCGCAAAATACAATAGGTACATATAAATAAGATACTGTAAACCTAAGCTGTAAAAAAGTGGTTTTACAAATGTAAATCATACGTGTAAATTTGCAAGTATGAAAATTTTTGTTACAAATTGCATATTAAAAAAATCCAACAACAGAACTTTTAGACTGACAAAACTTTTTTATACATTTAAATTCGGTTTTCTATGATAATCACAGATAAATGACGTTCTTTTTATTCCTTTGCTATTCAAAGTAGAAAATACTCGTGAAGAAAAAGCATAAAACGTTGCATCATTACACGTTAATGAGATTTAGATAAAATGGTTTATCTGAAGGTCGAATTTACTGTTTCTATTTTCCACCGCTACGTTTTAAAAATCGTATTGAGCCTCTCTACTGTGACAACTTTTAAAAGCAGTCAGTTGTTCAATGTCCAGCTTTTCAATTGAAATGCGGCAAAAAATATTGTTTTTTTCACCTTGAAATTCGCAAATAATCTACGTAAAAGCACTGCAATACAAAAATACAATGAAAAATTGATATGATTTGATTTTTCAATTTTCATGAAATTTGGTATGGAGATATTTTGATACCCGAGAAAGGACATAGGCTACTTTTTATCCCAGGAAAATGACGCAATCCCGGAAATCCCACGGGAACGGGAACTATGCGGGATTTTCTTTGCCTGCGCAGGCGAAGCCGCGGGCGGAAACCTAGTGTTAAATAATTTAAACAATGTTCTATGATAGTGATGATTACCTACATTATAGGTATCCCTTACCAACAATTAGGTAATCCTAAGTAACATTAGTAATTAAAATGAATAAAATTTATTGGAACAACTTGCCCTACAATATAATTCGGTATTTTCTAAGAAGCTTAAAGTGCTTAACGTCAATATTATTGTTTTCGTTACTGCCTCTTTGTTGACATAACTCTTATGAGATAAACGTCAAAATCCAGCCATCCGTAAGACAAACGATTTGTTCGATATTAGACTAACTTTTCACACTTTAGCGTGTTAGTAAATCCTCATACAAATTTCCCATCCCCTATTTCACTCCTTTTGTGTTGTTTTGTTTTGGTGAAAGACGCGTTTCACCAAGTTAATTAATTACACGATTCAACAAAAAAATTTTCGTTCTTTGTCCTAAAGTTTATACTATTATTTTCCAGTTAGTTATGCACAAAAACGAAAAGAAAATACCTTTTTTCGGTATAAAGTTTGCTTTTGTGATAGTTATAATAATTATACTAATTTTTCAATTTTTTCATAAATTTTAATTGATTTTAATATTTTTAAAAAGACCGCGCGGTGAGAGTGGGATATTAACGTTTACACTGTGCCGCTAGATGGCACCCGAGTGATAAACAACCATCAGGTATTATTTTCAAGCCCAGAATAACTTAAAATGTCGTCACGAAAGTGCAAATACGATGCTGATGCATTTTGTTTTATATGTGGTCAATTTATTAAAGTTCGAGACGTGAAATATGAACTAAAGACATCTCACGTTCTCTGTGAAGCCTATGAAGCATATTTTGACTGTCCTGTACGGAATCAAGATAAGCCATGGGCTCCACATATTGCTTGTAGATATTGTAAAAGGTGTTTGGAAGGTAAGGCAAATTCCAATTACAAATTTTAAGGCCATGGGCTGCAGGATGTCATTAAAAGTACATATGCTGCATGCTCATTTGGATAAATTTAAAAACAATATGGGAGCCTATTCCGAAGAGCAAGGAGAACGTTTCCATCAGGACATCATCAATTTTGAACAACGCTATCAAGGCCAATACAATGAAAACATGATAGGCGACTATATTTGGGGTTTATTGAGAGAAAGTAGCTATGAACATAAAAGAAAAAGTAAAAGTGTGCACTTTTAAGTTATTTTTAAACTTTTCTGTAAGCTAATTTGATAGTAAAACTCAATAAAAATAATAAACATTTTTATTTCAATAGTTTTATTTTCAATCAAAAATTAAAATCCGAGATTTTTAAAAATTTCCTTCAATCAGTCTTCTAAGCACAAAAGCAAAGTTTTTCATGCCATATATTTTTTTTCCGTCTAATTACGACCTAAACTACGAAATTTAATGCTTTGCAAACAAAGTCAAATTTCATGGTGACCCGTTGTTATAGGTACAAAATTATCTGAATGTCTTAAGAAAGCGCGAAGTTACATGCCTTACTTTATAGTGTGATGTTTTTTCGTGAAACTTGGTAAATAATTAGCATAATTGGCTAAACATTAAAATCTATTGTTGATAGATGTCACTTACAGGACGTGGCCACCACAGGCCGAAAACATCGACTCATGCTTAATGAAATACCCTTCATTTATGTAAATTCTTATACATAGGTACTTAGTATACAGGGTGTAATCGTTAAGTGTGCACAGGCGATTATTCCGTAACTATTACAGATATCAAAAAACTTTAAACTGATATCGAAAGTACTTAACCTAATGAGTAAAATGGCCATAATAAATTTTTAAAAATAATACGAGAAATATCTAAAAAATTAACTTTAAACCCTCCCATACATTTAGTATGAGATATGAATATCCCATGTACATGGGTTGATCCAAAAGTAATGATAATCAATATTAAACAAGGTCATTACAGTTAAAATAATTATGTATTTCTCTAGATAGTCTTCTAACTAGATAATATACTTCGATATTTTTTTTCCTTAACTTAGAAAAAAAAAAAACTTTGACTTCATCTACAAAAACCCCTCAAAATCGGCCATCACTTCGCTGTCGTCTTAAAATATCTTGTATCGACGGTGTTTCTTGTGCCGAGGTAAGAGATAGAATTAACTAGGAGCTAGATCTTACAAACAGGGTGGGTGTTCAAGCATTTTCAATGCCGATTTTTGATTGGCAGCCATCGCAACTGACGCTTTGTGATCTGGTGCGTTGTCTTGGTGAACCAACATTCAAGACCGAAGTTTGCCATGTCTCTTTTTCTTACTAACCTACCCGCAATCTTTTAATTTGGTCTGTGTAGTAAGAGCCCTGTGTAGTAGTGGCTACCTTCTTAAAATATTCCACATTTCTTCAGCGTCCCAAAAAACTACGGCTTTAATCTATCCCACTAATTTTCACTTTGAAAATCTTCACCGTCACTTTGGAAGCTCGCATCCAGGCCATTGATTGTTTCTTGGTTTCAGCATAAACATGGTGAACCCAGGTAACGCCCATGGTCACAAATCGTGACAAAAAATTATCCTGATCTCATTAAAAATTTAGAAATTCACCCTCTAAATGTCGAATCGTTGTTTCTTCTTTTCGTCGGGAAACATTCTGGCTCGCACTGTTCACATTAAAATTAATGTTAATACTTGGAAACGTGGCCTGTAGATATAATTTTTTTGTGATAACTTAGTGATTACATGAGCAAGCATAAAACATTTATTTTATATTTTTATGTGCACAGGAAATACCCAATTATCATTAGTTTTGGATCAACCTATACATTTAATATGAAAGATTTTAGCTTTTTTTTGTTTTTTTGGTTTTCTGCTTTAATTACTTCGCAAATTTGGAGGGAAGTTCATTTAGAAACTGTAAATAGACCTCCTCATTGTATTGCACAATAAGGACGTCACTTCGAAAATCTACTATGAATACAAAATGTATGGGAAATAAATTGTATGGGAGCGTTTAATGTAACATTTTTGGTTATTTCTCGTTTTATTTTTAAAAATTTATTATGGCCATTTTACTCATTAGGTTAAGTACTTTCGATATCAGTTTAAAGTTTTTTGATATCTGCAATAGTTACGGAATAATCGCTTGTGCACACTTAACGATTACACCCTGTATATTAAATATTAATACAGATGATTACTATAAAATAACAATAATAAAAGAAAGCTGCTCCTGTGAATTAAATGATAATTTCGATAAATATCTTTGTAATGTATTTTAATACTATAAGATCAAAAACTGCTATTTGACCTTATGTCTATATTTTCCCAACGAACATTGGTATAAAAGCGAAAATATTTTCCAAAACTCGTTTCTTATGCAAATAATTCGCGATATACCGCGATTATTCGTAAAGGTGTAAAGCCGACAAAGACGCGAAAATTTGTTATTCAAGCTCCTACTGAATTATTAAACAGGTCGTTTTGTTAGGAAAAAATGTTTTTACTTATGTGTAATTTTGTGTGATAATATGAAGTTTACTGACATAATTCGTTGTATATGTAAGCGAGATATAGATCATAGATTACGGGTTATGAGGCTTTAAATGTGGCAGTATTGCTTTGAAATTTTTTTTTTTTTTTTTTCTTTTGTTTCATCTGCAATCAGCGGTTTTCGCTATAAGCGGATGTGTTGTCAGGCAAAGTTTGGCATGTAGAGCGAGCCCTCCAGTGAGGACAACTGCTCTTCAAGAAAAAAAGCTAGATTACATCTTTTCTTTTAAGACGTTTGTGGTAGGACCTTTTTATCAGTTGGCTAGCCAATTTGTTGGGATGTTTCTCCAGTCTAGCAACATAAGATTTTGTATGCGTGTTAATTTCATCTTTTATGGAGCATATGTTAGTGTGGCTTTGAATTTCAGCATTAGTAGTAAACCAGGGGGCATTGCTGAGAGTTCGCAGTATAGTATTTTGCTGTCGTTGCAGTAGCGAGATCGATGAATTACTGGCACTACCCCATAGTTGAATGCCGTATGTCCATATAGGTTTAATTACACTTTTGTATATCAGTAGTTTGTTGTCCAGTGACAGGCGACTTTTCCGGCCCAGTATCCAGTACAAGCTGCGGTAGCGAATGTTTATTTCTTCTCTTTTTGCTTTGATGTGGTGGTTCCAGGTCAAACGTCGATCCAAGTGTAGCCCGAGGTAGCGGACTCTGTCAGTGTGTGGTAGTGTAGAATCTTTAAGCTTTACAGGCGGGCAATCTTCTTTTCGAAGCGTAAAGGTGACGTGTACCGATTTTGAGGAGCTCGCTTTAATTTTCCACCTCTCCATCCAGTCCGTGATCGCGTTGAGACCTTTTTGTAAATTTTTTGATGCAATTGCCGGATCCTTACTACTTGCTAGTATTGCTGTGTCATCAGCGAATGTTGCTGTAGTAACGTTTTCAGTAAGCGGTAAGTCAGCTGTAAAAAGTGTGTATAGTACTGGTCCAAGCACTGAACCTTGTGGCACACCTGCTCTGATGTTGTAGATGTTTGATGTCTTTCCACTTTCCAGAATTTGAAAGCGACGTTCACTAAGATAGGATTTTATAAGTGGATAAAAGCTGTGAGGTAGATTTTGCCTTAATTTGTATAGCAAACCTTCGTGCCACACTTTGTCAAAAGCTTGCTGGATATCCAAAAACACCGATGAACAGTATTCCTTTTCTTCTAGTGACTTCCGGACTCTTTCAACTACTCTATGAACCTGTTCAATAGTGGAATGTTCCTGTCTGAAGCCAAATTGATGATCTGGAATAGCATTGTTCACTGCGAGGCAGGTAAGCATTCTGGATAACAAAATCTTTTCGAATACTTTAGACAGTATCGGTAATAGGCTAATGGGTCTATATGATGATACCTCATTAGCCGGTTTGCCAGGCTTATGTATCATCTGAATGTTTGATAATTTCCAGAGATTAGGAAAATGTTGAACCCTTATAATTCCATTATAAAGGATGGTCAGGAATACTATAACCTTACGGGGCATCTGCTTTAAAATTTCCTTGGTTATAAGATCTATACCAGGCGCTTTTTTATCTTTAAGATCTTTTATCTTCCTCCATACTTCGGCGGTAGTTACTGGTTTTGGTGGGAGAGACATTTGCTTATCCTCTTTAAGGGCATTAATGATTTCATCGTCGTGTCCAGTGAATGTCTCTTTGTTGGGACGGAAAACTTTTTCTAGATGTTCGGCAAAGCAGGTTGCTTTTTCCTTTGGTGTCCTCGCCCAGCCTTGCGTTCCTTTTATTGGTGGTTTAGCATTCTGTGGACGATCATAATTTTTTGTAAACTTCCAGAGCGAGTAATTCGTCGAGGCATTTGCAGTCAGCGATTGGAGTTGTGTTTCGAGAGTTTTATTTCGCCAATTATGAAGCATATCTTTCAGTTTTCTTGCCTCTCTGTTGAATTTTGTTTTATCTGTACTCAACCTGCTGTCGTGCCAGATGCGCCTTGCTCTTCTTTTATTTACTATAGCCCTTTTTATATCGTGAGGATAATTATCAGGTATTTTTAAAGTCCTACTTTCCAGAGTGTTTAGGATACAGGCTTTTTGAATAAGCGATGTTACATATTTTGTGGATTCTTCTATGTCATCGGGTGTCTTCAGGGAAACTTTTAGGTCAATATTATTATTCAGATATTCTCTAACGGAATCCCAATCTGTTGATTTATTATGAAGTGTCTTTATGTTTTCTTCTTCTATTAGTAGGGTGCTAGCTGTTAGTAGAACTGGAGTGTGATCAGAAGAACCATCGTATCAAGATTCTATTTTAAAGTAATATGTTGACATACCCTTTGTAATGAAAAAGTCGAGTAGATCCGGGATTTTATTCTTATCTGAAGGCCAATACGTTGGCTCGCAAGTAGTAATGACACGCATGTTATTATTGTCTATACAAGTTTTTAGTTGCCTGCCCCTTGTAGTTGTTAACCGTGATCCCCAGTGAGTGTTCTTCGCATTCCAATCGCCTCCTGTAATAAAGCGACTTCCTAGACTGCTGAAGAATTCGGAGAACATTTCACAGCTAATTTTATGTCTTGGAGGGCAATAGACCGCCGAGACTTTGATATAGCCGGTCCTATCTTCTATAGCTATTGTAGTAGCTTGGATGTAGTCGGTTTTAAATTCTGGTAAGATATGATGTTTAACTGTCTTTCTCACAATAATTGCAGATCCAGCGTGGCCAGTTCCGTCTGGGTGGAGTGTTACATAGCATTGATATTTATTAAATTTTATGTTTGAAGCTGAGGTACAGTGTGCTTCAGATACCAGTAGTAAGTCTAAGTTATGTTCGTTAAGAATCAGTTCGATTTCATTTCTATTAGGCGCTAAACCATTTGTGTTCCAGGTGGCTAGCTTCAGAGCTGTCATTTTGACATTTTGTCGACTAGCTTTGTTATGAGTACCATTAGATTACTCATTTGTTGTAAGATTTGATCGAACTTTTCGTTTTGTTTTATAACTATTTGTTCAAGTAGAGAGTTATCTGCTTGTTTTGTTTCAGTCTTCTGTTCATTATTCTTCTGTCTTAGTATATCTGAGTAGAGAGTATATTTCTTCGGATTTTTCGTTTCTCTATTAGTGTTATTATGATCTATGATTATATTATTTTCAGATGGAGTTTTAAAATCTTTTTTGTAATTCGAGTTTAGTTTGTTATTGGTTCTTCTGGCAAGGATCTCTTTGTAGATTTCACATCCTTTATAATTAGCTGGATGTGGTCCGTTGCAGAGAGCGCACGTTGCCGGCATATTTCTATCGTGTTTTTTACACTCGGATGTTTTGTGTGGTTCTCCACATTTAACACACCTGTACGGGCGCATGCAGTAATTTTTAGAGAGATTTGCTTTGAAATGACGGGAAATTCGAACAACATTGTATAAATGATACACTGTGTAACTTACTTCAGTTTTATATGACTTAAATAAGAATTGTTTCCTGTTTGCAAACGAGTTACGAATTACGTCTTTTATAGTATTTTGAGATAAAATTTAAAAGTTTCTCATAGATATTTACAGAGATATTTTCTCATTAAAAAAATACGTTATCTACTCACAGAGAGAGTTTAAAATGCGATTAATGTATTATTATTCAATGTTTTCACGATCTACGCTAATTTCACTTCATGTAGAGCTTTTTTTTAAATTAATACTAGCTTACCGCCCGCGGCTTCGCCCACTTTGTTTCAAACCTAATTAATTATACACTAACCTTCCTATTTAATTTCTCTATGTATTAGAAAAAACCGCATCAAAATCCGTTCCGTAGTTTTAAAGATTTAAGCATACAAAGGGACATAGGGACAGAAAAAGCGACTTTGTTTTATACTATGTAGTGAAGCTTATCTATGAAACGTGTATAAATTAAACAGGCGTAAAATGTTATTACAATTCAGGATATTTTGCTCCGAAATCCGAATTAATCACGAAAACTTGATTTGTACGGAGCGAATTTTCAATCTTTTAACCTTTTAATGACGTAAAACAGGCATCGCATTAAGGCGGGTCCACACATAGAGAGCAGCCTCGCGAAGCTGCTGCGTGAAGCTCGGTCAGTGTGAACGTGACTCGATCGAGAAAAACGTGTGTTCTGCCATTACCCTCTTGCCTGCTGAACTAGTGGTTAATATTAAAACTCTTAGGACGATTCAAGCGGACTTGTAGAGGAAGAAGTATGTGACGATAATATAATCAAACCAGTCGTAGTTTTCACTTGAATTGTGCGTTTCTTAAAATTTTAAACTATAAAATGCAGTTCCGCTTTCGTTGGAAGGTAACAATACAAAGTACAAATTATAGAATAAATATTTTTAAGCTATTGCATAGCTTCTATCGCGGGGCTTGAGCGCGGGGACCAAATCCAGAAATTTAGTAACGAAAAACCTTACGCTCCCCACTCCGACGGGCGCGGAGGTGTGGCTTGAAGGCATAGCATGCGATAGCTTTACCGCGGCAGTCCCCGAGTGCCACACGTCTTTTTTTCTGCTTGAGCTACGTCCTCACTGAACGAGTTGCTTCAGAAAATTGCTTTGCGAGGCTGCTCGCTCTGTGTGAACCGCCCTTTTCCCGTTTTATAAGGTTTTATATCGTGAAATACGACCGAGTGGAGTATTAGGTTAATTTGATTGTGTCAATTTGGTCGGCGCCTTGCCTATTTGTACAGCTCTTTGCGTTTTCAGAGCAATGTAATGTTTTGTAATTGGCACATTTATTTCGGCTGTAGGAATGGTTTTAATCTTGACACGAATAGGAAAATGTTTTCAGGTAATAGTATGGCTTCTTTTTAGAATTGTCGGTTTCATGAGCTTAAAAAAAAGTAAAATTTCGATCCAATTTTTGACGTTGATAACGGGTTAAATGAGTTAACGATTGGTTTAAAGTTAATTATGTATTATCAATTTTATGCTAGAATGATTTTAATTTTGTTAAATCTTAATCTTAAATACTATTATAAAGGCGAAAGTTTGTAAGGATGTAAGGATGTATGGATGTATGGATGTTTGTTACTCTTTCACGTAAAAACTACTGAACCGATTACAATGAAATTTAGCACACATATAGAGGGTAACTTGGATTAACACATAGGATAGGTTTTATCCCGGAAATCCCACGGGAACGGGAACTATGCGGGTTTTCCTTTGAAAACGCGGGCGAAGCCGCGGGCGGAAATCTAGTATGAATTATAGCGTTATGACTTTATTAGATTAAGGGCCGATTTTTCAATCCCGAGATAAACAGTCTAATATCTACCCCTCGAATAGATTTATTCAATTATTTATCTAACTCATAACGGCTCGCCTATTTTTCAATCGTGATTTATTTGATGAACAACTATCTGACCAAATATTTCCATATTGGCAGCTCTGCTCTCGGAGTGGCGAAACAAACATATTAAATTAGTCAGGTTAGAGCGGGATAGAGTCAACTCTTGCAATTTGTCAACAACCGTCATTATAACTCACGTCTTGTATTGCTCTTGTCTTCTATGATTGTTGATTGTTGTTTTGATTCGAGTAAAGAGTTTGGTTAAATTTGTGTTTCAATTTATATATTTTACGATGGAAACGACATACTTAAAGGCAGCGTTCGGCAAATTTTCAATGGCATGGTCATCAGTACTATCAAAAACATCAATTTCAATAT
This sequence comes from Colias eurytheme, assembly GCF_061535395.1. Classification (NCBI taxonomy): domain Eukaryota; kingdom Metazoa; phylum Arthropoda; class Insecta; order Lepidoptera; family Pieridae; genus Colias; species Colias eurytheme. The sequence goes on along the minus strand of NC_142997.1, from coordinate 8,889,558 downwards.
GATTTTAATTGATAATAATTATATAGAAAGAGGTTTAATTGTTAATATTCTACGCTCTATGTTATGACATACGAAAATATCCCAAATTTGACGCATCAGTTGTCAACTCAAACGCCTAACCGTCGAATAGCGCGCTATCTGGCCGTTGGAGCGGCAAATAGATTTATTCCTCAAATAACGTAGTTATTCGATAGATACGTCCTATTCGTCTGTTGAAAAATTGAATATTTTGTTAACTGAAGAATAAAGTCTATCTAGCTGTTTATCTGGGCATTGAAAAATCGGCCCTTAAGTTTTAATAAGAGCGAAATTATTTCATAATGTAGGAAATTCATATACATTTCTAAAGTAAATTACGCAGTCGATTGTGAGACGATAGCATATTATAAATGGTTATGCATTAGAATAAAAAATTCTAAGTAAAAAAAAAACGTTGGTTAGCCGCTTGTAATAAGGAACCTCGAAAGCGTCAAAGTTTTTCTAAGCGTAAGTTTGAAAAAATATTGACCAATTTAAGTCTCTGGTATATTTTATTAAATAGAAGTATTCTTTAGTTTTGATTTAATACATGTCCGATCGTCATGTTTTCTATATTAATATTTAATTATACAGCAAACTTCAAATGTCAAAGGATTAAAAACTTTATATTCAGAACCATAAATAAGAGAGCGTATGAAAACACGGCTTAAAGAAAAACGCATGTTCTTTTTCTATTAGGTATTAGTTATATAATAAATCCTTATAAGATTATATTTTACAATTTACAGGAGTTATCTATAAATCGTGGAATATAGTCCAAGAGCTGATTAGAATTTTAAATAAGTTTCTATATTTTTGTTTAAGTATAAATTATTCTTATGCACTTTTTACTATTAGGTACACCTATGTATTCTATGTATTTTATATAACGCATGTTTAATAATCTATTTTTTCTTCACAATCTTCTGCACTCTTCACTGATGGACCGTCTCTGTGTTAAGTAAGATTTTGTTTTATGTTTAAGTAGATATTTAGATGTGTACGAGTTTTCCTAAATAATAATACAATTTTTTTTAATAAACAGGTGTTAAGGGATGGAACAGATGTGTTAAAAAGAAAATATAACATATCTAGTTTTGCAATTGTATTAATAATCCTTCCATGAAATTGATATGTTCGTCATTTCAAAGTTATGTCGATCAGATCAAGCTAACGTGTACAAAGAAAAACTATGCAAATTATTATACCTAATTAGGGCTGATTTTGCAATCCTTGGTTAAAACTTATTCGTCGTATAATGTATAAAACTACCATTTTAAAAACGTATTCTAATTGCCCGTATTTGACAGTTTACGTGACATATTAATAGTATCGTGTTATACTTTATTGGACGGATAGGTTTTAACCAAGCATTGAAAAATCGGCCTTTAGACAGTACACCACTACCATTTATGTAACACACACATAACCATTTAAATTGGGTTTTTTTATCTTTTGACGTGACAACGTCTTATAATTCGATAGTCACGAAAAAACATGACCCATGCGGCGTTACCTCGCTCTGAGGCGTTCCATGTAGGCTTGAAGTGCAAGCGAGAGCGCGGAACGATCGACAAAGAAGCACAATATAGGCCGTTGTCACGTTCAACTATCGTCAGTAAACCGACTTTACAGACAACCAATTTTTTCTTTCCCTTTTCGCTCCTTGCGAAATAGAGTCATTTTTGTCAATGATCGGATTAGAGCTCTAAATCAGTGACCTGCATGAACTTTATAAAATGTTATATTCGCAGAAAATAATAGTTCTGAATCCACCCTTTATTACTAGGGTTTATACATTTTAAAGCTTACGCTCAAGCATATTAAATTCCTGCAAGTGGATTGTATGAAAAATGTGCGCATGGAAAACTCTTACATATCTTGTTATTAGCTTGTAGTCGTCGAGAATAGAACTTGCATAAAATAGTTAAAATTTAGGAATAAATAAAGACAATTTTAATTTTAATCTCCAAAGTAAAAAAGTACGCGGTAATAATTGAAATAGGAGTATTTTTTCAAGGTTTTTAAGTGTCAAAATGTCCGTCTGTTTGTCCGTTATTTAATGTAATATTATTTTCACGAATTTGAGGTAAGTTTATCTCTTTTGAAACAAAATTTAATACTTCGTTAGAAAAGTAGAACAGTATTGAAGCGTATATTTGACTATAGGAATGATTAATCATAATCACAGGACAAAAAATAACTAAGCTAGTTACCTAACTAGGCACATATACAATATGTACACTGTACATAACTGGATAAAAATATAATTCAAGAACTTTCATAAGAAAATTTATTAGAAAGTAGAGAAATACAATGCGGAACCTATATAATTGTTCAATAAAAAGCTGTTTTACGAAGCAATTTTATATTATGCAAGTTCTATTGATGACGTATAGTGTGTACGCTATATCGAGCTTTCCCCGTTGTTCCTGGTAAATATTTTATCAAATGTTTTATCAAGAAATGGCTGGGTAAACGCGTCGTACACAGTTTGATTTTATAGTTATTTCGTTTTAGTGTTTGCTATATTATATTATGTATTTTGTATGCTATTTATAGATAATAATATTATGGTGTAGATTAGATTCAGCTAACTTTTCTTTTGGATTAAGTTAAAGTTTAAACGGACTGTTCTTATGTACTCGTACCTACCTAAGATACGGCATTTTGGATATCAAGACTTTCTCAATGTTATAAGTTTGTGTTTAATTTTACAGATTAAAAAAAAACTAAGTAATCGTAGCAAAATTTTTTGTATTTGTTTTAAACAGCATTAATTTATTGTGTCTTCAGTGCAAATACAATATCCTGATGATGTCTTTATAACGGGATGAAAGTATAAACGCGAATTATAAAGTATAACGTAAAAATGTGCCATCAACCAAAATTATTATTTGTATCTAGTTACCTAGTACCTAGATAATGTACCTGAACAAAAAATGGAAACCGTCAGTTTTTGAAGTGAAACTTCTGTATCGGGGTTGGAAAAAAAATTTAGTGTAACATTTTTTCGTTACGCGTGACATTTTTCCTATACGCGCCATCTTGTTTTTATCCCTTACACGCGTGATTGACGTATTTCTGTAAAGAAGCATATAGTAAATTATTTTTTGAAAAATAAGGTTATTAAGAAGTTTCACTTCTTACGTGTGTACACTAGTAGGTACTTACACGCACACATTTTTTATTCTTACAATAGAATTACAATAGAACAAAAACAATATAGATTTTTTATGAAAAAAGGGTCTCTAAAAATATAAAATCGACAGTCAATTGTTCCGCAGTGCGACAACGGAACTAAATTATACAAATAATTGAAGGGTTTTGATAACGAAAATACAGTTATAATCACGTAGATTATAATACAAAGAAATGAACGTAGTTATATTAGGGTCCGTGCGCAAATGTTCTGTGAAATCGGTTTATTTTTATTATTTATTTCGACAAGTTATAAACCCTATTTATTATAATATTAAGACGTTCTTTGCAATATTTCTACACCTCCCCTTTATTTATAGTTTCACTCTAATATTCAGTTATTTTGTATTAATTTAATTTGTCCAAGGTACAGTTACTTAGTTTCTAAGGGTCCTGTGTTCGATTTTCTATGTAATCGCTAAAAAAGCCCCGATCTGGGCATGACACAGAAGGCCAATATTCGGGACTTTATTGTTAGTAAAAATCGACCAGTTAAACAGCTGTTGTTAAATACCTCTTCCTACTTAAATGCCCTGTAAAGGAATATACCTTTATTTACAATTAGTGGTCCGCCCCGGCTTCGCCCGTGGTACATATTTCGCAATAAAAGGTAGCCTATGTTCTTTCTCAGGGTCTAAAGATTATCTGTGCCAAATTTCATCAAAATCGGTCCAGTAGTTTATGCGTGAAAACCATACATACATACATACATACATACATACAAACCTTTCCTCTTTATAATATTAGTATAGATTAATTTACGGTGTTATCAGCTCAATGCACTTATTACACCCTGGGGAGTCATAAGGTCACACTCGATCAATTTGCGACCAATTAATTAAGAAAAGTACTTGTAATTTATCAGTCTTACACTACTAGTTTTATTCTAGACAAATAGCTTTTATATCTCTTCGTCATTTCATCTATCTGTTTATAATAAACCGTGAAAATATTATCAAGATATGAAAGTTCCTTTCAAAGTTACCCTTTCCAAATGTTCATTAAAGGATTGGTTTTCTTTTCAAAGCAGGAGTTTCTGTACTTCTGCGAAGTTCTTTATCGGATTCTATTCCCTGGTTCACGAAAACGCGACAATATTATGATAAGATTATTGTTTTATAATTCTGAATCCATAAAAAAATATTAGAAATACATAGATTGTTCAAGTAAAAATTTTGCCTTAAGTTTACTTGGAGCAGAGAATGAAATGTTTTTGCTTTGCTGGAATAATTTTACCCCTTGCTGGATTCAGTTTTGAGGTCGAAAATAGTTTTTATCTTATCTAATATGCCACAATGCTAATCCTTGCTAAACAGTACAGCAGTTAGGAGTGTAATAACACATACACATACAAATAGTGTATGTACACAAAACATTCAAACCAGAGGCGTGAAAACAACTCATTTAAAAGTTCATTTTTTATCCGGAGCAAAAACACAAACTGGGAACCCTTTACGAAGTTCATATAATGCGGAAAAGTTAAAAAGTCGTTGAAACTTTCCCGTTGCTTACATTAAAGGGTCGACGAAAATTGTACGGACTATTTGACTTATTCCCGGGCTGCTTTTATCAATTGATCGGATAAAACGGCTCGAATAATAATAAATAGATAATAATAAATAGCCTAAGTCCAAGTTTCTATCGATCTATCCCGTGAATTACTGGTAGATAACGATGATTTTGGGCAGAGTTTAGTTTGTTGTGTTGATTTTATAAATAACTTATTACGATGAATAGGTATTTTTATTACATTATATACTCGTGGTATAACAAAATATGAGCTTACTATCAGGAGAAACATTTTTATTGAACACCAAAATTATGCAACTTACATTTTTTGCAATATTGATAAGCCTTGTGGCATTAATGAAGTTTGAATAAGAAAAATCTTATTTCCGTACAGTAATGTGAAGCCAAACAAAAGTTTTCATTCATAATATTTATAAGAATGGATAATGAAATTCGGGGATTTGAATGATTTCCAAGAAATCTATTCAATTTGCCGATATCTAAAAGTTCCCGAACAAAGACTTTCCGCGAACAAGCGATCATTAATTAACTTAATTTACTGATTTAATCGACATACCAAAATGAACCAAGAGATAATGATAATAGGATTTAATTTTCTTTCATACGAGCCAAAGTTTTGATTCGTTGAAGCAATCTGAAATGAACTGAAACGTAATGGTGTAAGATTGAAAATCGCTTAGTTTAAATTTTGTCACAAGGCACTATTGAGGCTTTCGAAGCAATTAGGTGTTTAGTTGGTTTCTCTGTCGTTTTGAACAATTTTAAAAGATATTTCAAATTTATATTGTTATGTTGTTTATGGTGAGGGTACAATGATTTATATTGCATTTCATCTTATTGTGAAGATATTTTATAAGATAAATGAAAAGCTTTGAATAAGTTCTACTGGTTCGAAATTTTGTTTATATTTTAGTGCTATTGCTAAAACGTACCTATTGGTATTTAAGTAGGTACTTATAATATGGAGTTTTTTTTTAAATTAATAAATTGTTACAAACATGTGCTCGTTTATGACTTTGTAGTAGATATGTATTGAAACAATAAAAAGAAGATAAATATTTATGTAAAAGATTTTAGCACATTCAAAAAAAACACATCAATAAAAATATTAATAGTTACGAAATATAATTGTATGGTAATTAAGTATACCTACTGAAAACTTTTTTCCCTCGTTTGTGTCGCACAGAAAAGCGTTACAGACCCGCAGTTTTGTTTTCAATGCACTCCACATCTAACATCCAAGAATTCCACTTCTTTAATACACCATATTTCCAATAGATAAACAAACCCTTGAATACTTGAAACAAACCCATAATTCTCTAATAAACCAATCCCCCACAGATCGACATAAACCCATGCCAACTGGACGTGAAGTTAGTCACTTAACAACGCTGCCGGAGAACGAGGTGGTGGTGGCCATGATGGGGCTACCCAAAGCTGGTGAGATCACCAGAGCACAGCTCAGGATTAAGGAGAGCAAGGAGTTTAAGGTAAGCTTGAGCAGAATCAGAATTAACCAAGAATAAAGGCAATTTTGCGGATATAATTTACTAGCTGCGCACCGCGTGGCTCCGCTCCTGATAGTCTTAGCGTGATGATATAATATAGCCTATTGCCTTCCTCGATAAATGGGCTAACCAACACCGAAATAATTTTTCAAATCGGACCAGTAGTTCCTGAGATTAGTCAAACAAACAAACAAACTCTTTAGCTTAAGATATTTGTATAGATGATTTAAAAATTGACATTGGAATGGCATGAATATACCTACCTAAGAGTAAAGGCAGTTATTGTAGAAGTGATGATGTAATGGGATAAAGACACAATGAATATCGTAAGCTGACAAGAAATAAATATGTTGGTAATTAGGCAATTGGCATAAGATACTAGAAGAAGAAATCACTTTATATTGTTAAAAATCGCCACAACTTTAAGTTGAAAAGTTTAACTGATTATAAAGAGTAAAAACCTGACTCAGCTGTAGAAAAATGTTCTGTCATTTTCTTTCTAAAAGTATCTTTAATTGCACGGAGATAGAGGTCCGCGCCACGCCGGCGTGCCGCCGCCGAGAGACCCCGGCGCGCCGCCGCCGCCGCCGGGTCACAGAAAAATTGGCGCCGAGTTCAAATTTTGCGCGCGAACAATGTGTCACGCACGCGTTGTTGTCTACAACACGGCTAAAAAGACCCCATTTGTCGTAGAACATCGGTTTAAGAGTACTCCCCTTAGTATATTGCTGAAAATCGGAATCCTCGGAGTTGAAATCTCGAGTGACGTTCAATTCCGTAGTCATTTGGAAGCGAAGGCTAAATTAGCCCCGAAAAAACTTGGTGTGCTCATTAGATCGAAACAGTACTTCAAGCCGGCCCACCGACTTCAGCTGTACAAGGCTCAGGTGCGACCGCATATGGAGTACTGTTCTCATCTCTGGGCCGGAGCCCCACAGTATCAACTCCTTCCTCTTGACCGCATCTAACGTCGAGCAGCTCGAATTGTCGATGACCGTAGGCTTTCCGATAGGCTCGATCCACTGTCAGTGCGAAGAGATGTTGCGTCTCTCTGTATACTGTACAAAATCTACTATGGGGAGTGCTCTGAGGAATTATTCCACCTTTTACCAGCCGCACAGTTCCACCACCGGACCACACGCCGTAAAAACCAGTTCCATCCACACCATCTCGATGGTTGGCGCTCCACCACTGTCCACTTCACCCGCAACTTCCTTCCGCGTACGGTGAAACTATGGAACGATTTGCCACCTGCGGTGTTCCCGAACAACTACGACATTGGGGCCTTCAAGAAAAGAGCTTATTTGTCCATAAAAGGCCGGCAAAGCACCTGTAACACTTCTAGTGTTACAAGTGCTTATGGGCGGTGGTGACCACTTAACCTCAGGTGGCCCACAACTACTTGATTTTAATTAAAATATTTTTTTTTATTAAACTTAAAGAGAGATTTTTCTACTGCCCGTCCACCCCCTAATAACTTTAAAAATAACTAGCCCACGCCGGCGACGCCGCGCCGCGCCGGGTGCCGCACCCGGCGCGCCGCCGCTGGGCTTTTGGACTGCGGCGCGGACCTCTACACGGAGATATAACTTTTGGTCACTGGAAGGAAAAAGTAATTAGGTAAAAACAAGTCGTCAAAGTTAGAAAAGTGCAGAAATGAGGAAATCTCTTATAACTTTTCCAATAAAATTCGTCATAAATATAGCAAAGTGATTGAAGTTACTTTGATATAGTTTATATTATATTATGTTTTGTGTATAAATGACTTTTGGTATAGTTTAATATTGGAAGATTATTGTTAAACACGTATTAGCGTAGATATAATGTGACCTTAGAATGTGAAAATAATTTAATAGACGTGGTATGGGTGGATAAGGACAAAACAGAATTGTAAGGGTACTTTGTTTTGTATTTTAATTTATGTTATGACTGTTTTATTAAAAAGGAAGGGTATTTTTTATAATAATTTTCTATTGTGTAATAAAGAATCAAAAACTCTTCTGTTCTTTTTGTTTGTTCTTCTATTATCGATTCCATAATCAATTAAAATATCTATTTTCTCACAAATTCAATCATTGATCATATACTATTAGTAGTCAAAAGTCTATCTTATATATCTTATACTATTACTTTAGGAGTCCATTACAAAAATCATCTACTTATCCCTTCAAGTATTCTTATTTTATGAATACCATATCTAAACCAAACTCTATGAATAAACGGGCAATTTTCTTTCAGAATACAGTAGATAAACTTGTTCAGAGAGCGAATGCGTCGATAATAATAGGCACATCGTCATGGAAAGAGCAATTTGCGGAAGCTTTGACGGCCAGTTCAGGTAATTGTGATAAAATTTTAGGTTTACTAAGGTCCTCTGGTGGTGTAAATTCGATCTTATTATTAAGATAGAAAGATAGACAATAACAATTGTGTTCTAAAAATATACCAGGTGAAAGGTAAGACATTAGACAAATTTAGACAGGAGCTTCTACTTATGAAACTGAACAACTTTTGTTCTACAACTTTGCTGAATTCGTAAAAAAAAATTTGGACTTTGTATGGAAATAGGTCAGCTGATTAGCGAAGTTTCCTTACAAAGTCCAATTTTTTTTACGAATTCAGCAAAGTTGTAGAACAAAAGTTGTTCAGTTTCATGAGTAGAAGCTCCTGTCTAAATTCGTCTAATGTCTTACCTTTCACCTTGTATATGTGTAATAGAAATATACCTAAATTCAACTGTATTATTCTAAAGAAGATGTATTATTCTTACATGTGATGTTACTGCACGTGTCACTGCAGAAACATGCTTGTAATGTGAAACTAATGATATGTGTAGAATAACATGGATAAGTGGAGGAAACATTCTAAATACTAACGAGAATACGATCCACTGCGTACTTATAGATAAATTCTGCTTTTAGTTTAACATAAGCTTAAGCAGCGTCAATTTCTAAATGAAATCCAATGATTTTTGAAGTGAAACTTCTTTATCGGGGTTGGAAAATTTAGTGTTTCATTTTTTCGTTACGCGTGACATTTTTCCGTTACGCGCCATCTTTGTCTTATCCCTACCACGCGTGATTTGAAGTATTTCTGTAAAGTTGCATATAGTAAATTATTTTTTGAAAAATAAGGTCATAAAGAAGTTTCTCTTCTTACGTATGTAGGTACACTAGTACACGCACACATTTTTTTTTCATTTTTATTAAACATCGTTGAAAATTCTCGATAGAAAAAAACCTCTCGGTCTATAATTTCATTTACAAGAATACTGATTTAGCTCGAGTCAACATTTAAATATACTTTAAATTATTTTATTATAACCAATTTTCCCTTTCAGATAATGCTGATGAACCACCGTCGTGGTCAGACTATATAATGCACATTTTAACCGTATTCTGGAAGATTATATTTGCATTTGTGCCTCCTACCGGTAAGATCTTTGCAATTTTACACGCTTTATATTAGCTTCACCTGTATGTTTGTTTGTTTGTAACCGACTTCTTTGGGCGCGATTTTGACCCACTTTAAACGGCCAGATTTCGTTCAAACTTTGTAGATTTATTGAGGACCGATGACAATACACTAATTTGATAAAATTATTCCATTTTTTAGTTCGGTTTCTATAAAAAGCGTGTTTTTTAGTTTTTTTAACTATTATTATTTCTTTTACAGGATTTAAAGTATATAAACGTCACATTACATTACAATTTACATGCAGTGGTTATTAATGGAAATCGACAAACGTCTGAACAATTATTATATTGTTAGAAATATGATAGTTAATAATATTAATACGATTTACTTTTCAATCTACTTTGAAATAGAAACGACAAACATTCTAATTCCTGGTATTGTCCCTGTACAACCTGGTATAAATTTATCAAAAATCAGAAAGCGTTTAAGCTTATTACGATCCCTAAATATGACATCACATTTCTATTACACGCACTAGTCTCCATAAAACGTACCTATTAGAATTTTAGAACCTAGCCGCTAAGTTCTGAAGACCATATAGAGAAGACCATATCTCCATACCATCATAATTATCATGGGGAGACTCTAGATTCTTCTATCACAATACGACAGTCAAAGTCGATAAACAAGCAATTATTCCAGATATCGGAGGCGGTTACGTGTGCTTCGTGGTATCGATCATATGCATTGGCTTGGTGACGGCCGTGATTGGTGACGTCGCGTCGCACTTCGGCTGCACGCTCGGCATCAAGGACTCGGTCACTGCGATCGTGTTTGTTGCCCTGGGGACGAGTATACCTGGTAAGAGAATACATAGACCCTTAATAATAATGATTTGACCGCCTCCTTGGAACAGTGGTTGACGCGTAAGCGTAGCACCGAGGGTTCCTGGGTTCGATTCCCGGTGGAGACGAAGAAAAAAAAAATGTCTCGGTCTGGTAGGACACAGAAGGCTGATCACCTACTTGTCCCTAATGAAAATCGATCAGTGAAACAGATTTACAATGCATCTGCCCCTTACCCCACTAGGGGACATGGGACTTCACTTGTTAATAATTATGAAAAGAACGTGTGTGCCGAGTACACGTGTCAGAAGTTCTTTGGCAAGATTCAATGATACCAAAATCGTCGCCTTGCTCCATGAGTTGACGGTATTACCATGACGAGAAATTTTACCCTCAACGCGCCTAAAGTTTCACTTCAATAAATATGGCCACGTGTCTGCTCGAGTTATAGAATTTTCGACTAAGGGAGGTAGATTTTGATTCGACATAATTAATAGTTCATACTTTTTAATTTAAAGGAAGAGAGGTGAAATAATAATATGCGACACAGAAATTTTCTTGTCAAATCGAGGAAAAATATACCTACCTATACCAAATGGCTTGTTGGAATTCGCTGATTACTTCGACTAATAGAGGGACTTCGAATAATGGACGTTTTGAGGATTTAGGGAAGGAAACAAAGCATTACTTCGATTAGTGAAGGTTTTCGACTTATGTAGCTTGTTAATCTGATTAAGGACGACAATAATTGGATTATACTTCTGATGACAATGAATTTTACGTCTTCAAAAGTAGTGTGAACATTGATAGGTTGATAAATCCAATATAGCTAGCTTTTAAGCTACTTGATGTAGTTTGTATTCCTTTAAAATGCATATATTAAATGTAGTACAATTTGATTAAGCAAATGTCTTAAAACTTATTTTTAGAAATGAAGTATTATCACACACACAACACAATATAAATATTGTAATACTGTGGTATTAATACTGTTATCATCAGTGTATCAAATGTGCATAATGATTTTTTCAAACTTGTAACCTACTTAATAACTAATTAATATCTATGAAGAGCTATCTTACCAAATAGAAATAGAGATAAAAATGCACCAATTGCATCTTAATGCTACTAAATTCAAATTCCACTAAAAGAGATCACAAGATATTTCCAAGTGAATAAAAGCTACCAAATATGACACATGTAACCCTTTGGGAGCCTTCATTTATATTCCGCTAATGTGAAAATGCTTTTAGGCTGGCCAAAATAATGGCCGTCAATAGCCGTTCGGTGGTCATAGCTAAACTACTGAAATATGGACGTTTGCTAAAAATTACTGTAGTGTTTTGGCGATGGTTATGAACTATTATCTAGTTAGTTCCGTATTCTTGTACATACAATATAAGTAATTAACTTAAAAAAATAAAGGTCAGTACATATTTGCTTTTATTAGAATCATATCATCAATAATGGTTGTATATTCAAATTTCTACTCATGTGTGAGTTTGATTCCAGATAAAGTAAATTTGTAGATACATGGGTAAACCAAATGAAATACTTGACATAATTATTTATATATTACTTTCTGCTTGTTTACTCTTTGAGAATTATGCAAAAAATAGTTCATAACTAGGTAGGTACTTGAAAAAATTTATGACAAATGCTCTATAAACTACTGAAGAAATATGAATAGAAATAAACTAACTGCTACGCAAAGATTCAATAAGAAAATTCAAAGTTTAGCTTTCCTTTTGTTAAATTCACAATGGCAGTCACAAACACACTGCGTAATGCTTTCATCGATAATTATTTTTCTTTGAAACTGGAACGAAAGAAATTCTAGTAAATAATTAGTTGTATTTAAGTTCGTAGACAATTAATTAATAGATCTTTTGTTTTATTTTATTTATTTATTTATCTTTGACCAACTGATTGCTTGGTAGTTAGTGGATTTAATATCTACGAGTGGAAAATAATTTAGAACTTTTGTGTTTGTGTTACGCATTTTTTTATAATATTTAACAAGCTTTTCTTTTTCAACAATAAAATGGCGTTATGTTCCTACTCATACCATAAATACGGTTTGAGAATGGAGGAGGATTAGGGCCGATTTTTGAGTCGTTGGTTAAAATTCCGTCCAATCAAGTATTACACGAACATTTTAAAATGTCACCTGTATACTGTCAAATACGGACAAATATAATATATTTTTGAAATGGTAGTTTAATACGTAATAGTTTTAACCAAGGATTGAAAAATCAGCCCTTACACACAAAATTAAACGGATTGGTTGACAACCATATGGGCTCTCTTCACAATCAAGAGCGTTAGCCCAACAAATACTTGTCGATGTTTACCGCCATGACGGCGACTAAGAATAAACATCTACAATGGTGGCCGATCATAGACATTTAGGCCCTTATCGTGATTACCCCTACTCCCCCAGAGCTGCCCATTGTGAAGAGAGCCAATTACAATCAACCATAACATAAATCTCTGCTCTCAGACACATTCGCCAGCAAAGTGGCAGCCATACAAGACAAGCACGCAGACGCTTCAGTGGGCAACGTCACGGGATCCAACGCTGTCAACGTTTTCCTGGGCATCGGAGTGGCCTGGACGGTAGCCGCTATAGTGCATTGGACGAAGAACGAAAAGTTCCACGTTGAACCGGGAAAGTAAGTCAAATATTGGAAACTTTAAAGAAAGTTGGACTTTAGACGTCACATATAAAGAAACACTTAAACGCGAGTTTTAAAGCGTAGATTAAAGAATTAATCGTTGAAGTTCCAAATTAGGGTCAATTTTTAGGTGTAAATTGTATAAAACATAATATTTTGTAATTAGTAGGAACCTAACTAGTTGAAATAAATAAAACGGACGGAAAAGTTATCCAGTACTTATTCAATACCGATTGTTGGTTTTATTTATGTAACTTCGATTCCAACTACTTTAAAATTTTACGTAGGTCAGTTCGAAAGTTATACTTAGTCGGTTTCTTGCAAGCAGATTAACCAGCGAACATTCGCATTATTTTGAATGTTCTTACAGTACAAATAAATGACTAAATATAATTTACAACTAATCTACTACTTTACTAACTAATCCCTTCCTTTGGGAATAATAAAATATAAAGCTGAGAACTTTAATAGAAATTTATTTTAAAAATATTTTGAGATTTTTTATAGCAGCGCCTGGCAAGTCTTACAAAAAACTAAACCCTAATTACCTTTGCTCCTTCTTATTAATAATACCTAATTCCTTGCCAACAGCCTAGCCTTCAGCGTGACCATGTTCTGTTCTGAAGCAGCATTAGTTGTTCTGGTCCTCATACTGAGAAGACGGAAGTCCATTGGAGGTGAACTCGGTGGACCACGCGGCATCAAGATTGTCACTTCTATGTTCTTCTTTTCACTGTGGCTCATTTACCTTACCATGTCCACTTTAGAAGCATACGGGTTCATCGAAGGTTTCTAAACTGTTGTCCAGTATTTATAATTTTGTATTAATTTTGTTAGTTCCTTTTGTTACTGGAACACAATTTACGTTAAATGTATTTATATTTCGATCTTCGACTAATGTTTATTGAAGTGAAACTTCTTTATCGGGGTTGGACAAAAATTTTGTGTAACATATTTGCGTAACGCCGTACGCGTGACATTTTTGCGTTACGCCGTACGCGTGACATTTTTGCGTTACGCCATACTCGTGACATTTTTAAGGTCATAAAAAAGTTTCATTTCTTACTTGTGTACTCTAGTACACGCATACATTTTTTTTATAACTTCGAATCTATTTATTTCGATTCCTACATTGCCATGATCTACGTGATCATCATTTGTATCAATTAGTTGTTTAAGTTCATTTAATTTATCAAGTGTTTTATAACTGGACGGGTACGTACTTGGTATTTGACGTGGGATATTATTAAAAATACTGATACACTTCTAGTAAATTAGATTAGATTTTCCATGCATTGAGGCGGCGTGCTCAAATGTACAGGTAGATTTCTTCCTAGATTTTTGTGTCGTTCTAGCCTTGATGGCTGTGGTTAAGGTCTAACTAGATGTAATAGAGAATATAAATATATCTAATATATTGAGAGATATTGTCGTAGTTGATTTGTGTGATGTATTTTATTGTATTGTTTAATGTGTGTTCAGTGCCATAGGGAACACGTGGTTTGTGGGCTCGTTTATAATGAAATTAGCGTTAACAATTTTTAATTAAGTGATTATAATGTGTTTAGAATAATATTTATTTGTAGATATTTGAATCGATTTATGGAAAGTTTATGGACCTTTCATGACCATTGCTTTTTTATTATATATTTTAGGTTGACAGTTTTATTTCATATATTATATCGCTTTAAACAGATGTTATAATTTATAATGCAAGTATGTATTGACGACGCGGTTGGCGCATTGGTAAAGTAACTGCCTACTGAGCCGACGGTCCCGGGTTCGATCCCCGGTCAGGGAAAATATTTGTGTGATGAACTCAATTATTTGTTCTTGGGTCTGGGTGTTATTATCTATATATTATGTATTTATTAAATACTAGATTTCCGCCCGCGGCTTCGCCCGCGTTTGCAAAGGAAAACCCGCATAGTTCCCGTTCCCGTGGGATTTCCGGGATAAAAACTATCCTATGTGTTAATCCAAGTTACCCTCTATATGTGTGCTAAATTTCATTGTAATCGGTTCAGCAGTTTTTACGTGAAAGAGTAACAAACATCCATACATCCATACATCCATACATCCTTACATCCTTACAAACTTTCGCCTTTATAATAGTATTAAGATTAAGATTATATTTATCGTCGCCTAGTACCCACAACACAAGCCTTAATTGAGCTTACTGTGGGACTAGGTCGATTTGTGTAATAATGTCCTATAATATTTATATTTATTTATTTCTATTTATATCTATGATTGCAAAAATATTATAATATACTTGTTTGCAAGCTTGTCGAATTCCTTTATAAAACCACGATGAATACGATTAAATTGTCAGATTGTTTTGTTGTTTAGCGTTAATATCTCTAATAGGATTTATAAAGATTTTAATAAATTTTCGAGGCCACAAATGTCGTTGCTCCAGTAATTGAATAATACCAAAGCCTAATTAATTAAAAGCGATGACAGAGCGTTGTCAGTTAATTATTTTTAGGACGCGACGTGTTAATTAGAATGTTAATAATTTTTGTAAAATAAGTTTTAAAGTGAAACTTTTATTACATCGTCTCAAACTTTTTGGTCTGTGTAGCGCATGTCGCGTGTATCGCGGCTGCCGAGTAGGTATACCTACTCGGCAGCCGACCGTCACGCGACATGCGCTACACAAAGCAGTGTTCGGAACCGTTCGAACAGTTTCACTTTTACCGTGATTTCATAAAACCACACAACATTTTTTTTAAATGGTAGTGTATAATGCCACCGCTAGATTTTTTATGTATATACACAGGATGTATTTATTGTTAGAACGTATTTATTGAGAGCAATTACGTTTTTGATATTTTTAATATGTAATTATATGTTAGTTAGATATTCAATTTTTTGTTTATATTTTAAAAGAACTACAATATCCATTTTTATTTACCTTACAAATCAAATTCAATATTCGAAACAAAATTTCTAACTAGCTTTTGGACTACGTTTAAATTTCTACTGCTCTTAAAAATTACATATTTTACACTGCTAATTGAACGATTGTACCTTAATGTGCATGCCATTTTAGACTTAATACCCCTAAATACTTTTTTCCTTCGAACCATTCGTATTTACTTCTAAGGTAATCTGTATTTATTCTACCAAAGGTATCGCGTTAATGTTTTCGCATTTGACACTAAATATTATTGAACGTTTGAAGAATAATGTACCTATGGTATCAAATACGTGTCAAATATTACATATTACTAGCCTCTAAAGAACGTTTTAAATACATTGCTGGTTTTTGTTTCAGTAAAAGAGAAATTTATCTCTAAAATATCAATGTAAACTGAAACAACAAAGGTATAAGGAATTCCGAGCATGATGGAAGCAATACTTATATTATTTTAATACCATTTTTAACGTAATTAATCAGATAATTAAAATTGAATTAAACACAATACCTGTAAATGTATTAATTATATCCCATGATATGGCATCTTGAAGAAAAAAAATAGCTTTCCTATTGTAATAAAAGTTAGATTAGCACTATTTTCAATCTGTAGTTGTATACGTTTTATCAAAATCGATCTAGCTGTTGCGTGTTGCTGGAAAATTTTACGTATTTCAAAACAAAATTTTACTACAATTATTGATATTTGGTACGATTTACAAATATAATTTTTATTGATTTTGTCCACATTTTCACATAAATCTTTTAAAATTTTCAAGTTTACCGTACCCAAGTCCCTGCCAACTTGGTTTCGAATTTATTTAACTTAGAAACTTTTTACATTTTCCAGTGTTGTAACTTATATAGGGGGAGTCCGGGAGACTTGAACCGCTTTTTACTAAAAACTCTATAAAATCTGATCAGTGACCTGGAGAGCTTTAAGATCTACACCATATGGAAGCCTTATTATCTGGCTAAGATTTTATACTATTCTGAAAATAAAAGTTGCAAGGAGAAGATAGTCAACGAAGTTGTAATGAAAAATGAGTTTTGATTCAAGTCTCCCCAACCGACGGGACACTTGCCCATCAGGTGCGGGACACTTGCCCATACCTTTTTAGAGGGGGAAATGACGCAAATGAAGCATATTATTCATTAGTTATGTATTATTTAGACACATTTAATAATAACTAGATTATTCATAATCATCTTCTAAACAATTTAGTGAAAAATGTTTTCAGAGCAACTCCTAAACATAACATTCGCTTCTTTTTATTAATTAAATACTCGTTTTGAGGTATCTACTGCTAAATAAATCTACAAAACTAATTTAAAGACATTTCTTACTATTAATTAATATGTGCCTATTTGCCTATTTCTTCAATATTTGCGTCTTGAATGTTCACTTTGGAGGAATTTGGCGTAGTTGAATGCTAGTTGCATAATGCATTGCTTGTTTTATGGTGTACCATAGTGCATTTTACTGCAGGTCAATAAGTAACGAACAAGCAATATCTCTTTATTTACATTGAAAATCCGGGAGCATTTGTGTTGGCTCCCCTTGTCTTGCAAAGGTGTTAACTTATGTTCACCTAACAGGTAGGTAATACCGTAAAGTGGTTTTGCCTATCCCATACATGATTGCAATTTGACGAATAGATTTGCCACTCTTTATTTCTCTGACTGCGCTTTCAATCTTAGACTTAGTACCTAAACGGTTTCCTGCGACGACTACCTTCCTTAGGCTTATTCTGAAATGGCATTTTCTTTCTAAAACAAAACAAAAGCTAACTTAAATAGTATACAAACTGCAAAGGGAGAGTTAAACCATTGTTCAAGTCTCCCGACTGCAGACTGGTTCAATTCTCCCGCACCCGACCCAAGGCCATATCTTGATTTTTTCCAACAAATCCACTATCAACTGGAGAACAACACTGAACGTACGACAAAATATGATAATCTAGTAATGCAATAACGTAGGTGTTTGATATATACCTTCATAAATGCGTGCATAGCAATTAAAACAACAAAGCCAAAAAAATTCACTCCGCGACGATGAAACCACTTTTTCGGAACTCACGGTCGAACGCGTCTGTTATCACTCAAAATTGTGAGTTGCTCGTGATTGGCGAGTTACGCGCGTTCATTTGTTTGCCACTTGGCGTAATTTGGCACCTAATTTAAAAAGTTATTGAAAGTGGTTCAACTCTCCCACCTGGGCAAGTCTCCCGGATTCCCCCTACATATATTGTAACTTTTGAAATTACGATTTTTACGAAATTATTACCAACGTCTTCTAATGTTCTATATTTTATATCGTGGTAGTTATTTTATGATGTATTCAAGTTTATTATGAATCTATGTAGCTTTTATATTTATATTCATTGGTTAAATGTTTTGGCTAGTTATTATTATACAGGATGTTCCACTGTTGGTATACTAAGCTCAAAGGAGGTTATAGTTTTGCATACACTGAGTACGTAAAAAATACCAGACGATTTTTTTTGACAAATAGATGAATTCTTAAAACTCTATGTGTACACCCCTTACAAACAACCCGCTCAACTTTGCCACCCGCACGTGAGCTATCGTTTCACACACGGCGCGATCTGATCCCATACTAAGCTTTCGCTTGTGTTATGGAAACCAGACAGCTGATAAACTCTAGTACATATATAATTTTAAATAAATACTTAGGTATATAGATAATTAACACCCAGACACAGAGCAAACATCTATGTTCATCACACAAATTTTTGTCGCGGGTGGGAATCGAACAACGATTATGTTTTCATATACAAAATGGCCACATTAGCGAAGCGGTATATGTCAGCTGCGCGAAGCTAGAGACGAAAAAATGGATTTTAAGGAAAAATTAAGCAAAAAATTTTTGGCGACATTTTGTTATTTAAGTATTTTTTACGTGATCAGTGTATGCAAAACTACGAGTCCCTTCGCGCTTAGTATACCAATAGTGGGACACCCTGTATAATATACTATAGAGTAATAGTTTCGTTTTGTAGAATCATAATATGAAGTAATTGCAATATAACGGACATGTTCAGATAAAACTGCCTGTTAACATTAGAACATATTTAATAATTAATGTTTTAATATTCATATGTATTGCCATGAGACAAATGATTGCATAATTAAAAAAAGCTTAGTATACCTATGTATTGTAATGATGAGAACTAAATTATATCATGCTTATAAAAAAAAAACGAAATAAATAATTAAACGTTTTATGTATCAGTCTTTGACAGTGGCAAAATGATGGATTAGCTATTTTATACATGAACAGCCTCTTACCTTATTATTGTCTATATGTAAAAATATCGTGACGTATTAAAACTTCGTGCTAAAGTTGGGTCCACACCACGTCCACACGATGTCCAAGCATGCACATGCAAATGTGACAAACTTGCCTACAACTAGCTAGATACTGAAAGCTAACGTTAAGCTGGTCTGTAGATTCCTGGCTGCCTTCCAGGGAGTGGCGTTCCCCCACCATTATCACAATTTGGTTTTACCATCTTGTCAAATAGTGTGTGAGAACGATTTTAATTAAAAACTATAAAATTTAGAATAACTTGAGAAACTCGTTGTAGCGCTTTGTGTTTCTTTTATTTTGTTGTCTAAGACAGTAGGAATGCTAAAAAATGTAAAATACATTATTTTGTTCATGTTCATGTTTTATAAATTTGTGTTGTTTGAGTTAAATTATAGGTTTATTAATAATCTATTTTAAAGTTAATTAAAATTATAAATTAATAACTTACTTGACGTCATTGGAACCGTTGTCGTGAATTAATTAAGTTTGAAACTAAGCAAGAAGATTCTGGGCGAATGGGGATTATATTCGATGAGGGGCTTTGATTTTATATTGAATGTAATTTTGAAATTTCTGTATGGTTTCCTACTAATAATAACCACAAGCTATTCATGTGGTTTCAAGATGCTGTATATTGAAGTAAAAGCGAATAAAAGCATACTCTAATTGACAAAACATGTCGGCTTATAATATATTAATGTGAACATGGGACGCGAATTTCAAATCAATCAACCTCAGAGTTCGAATTTCCAATAATGTATCAGATCATGTGACTACAGTATTATGCTGACGTTTATTTGGGCAAATGATTTATTATCTGTTCGTGTAACGATCATAATTTATTGTAACAGAGTGCTACTACAGTTTTTCGTACGACTGGCTTGCGATTTGACTTTCAACTATTGGATGGCCTTATTTTAATCGTTTGTCATATTTGCAGGAACGTGTAGACTCGCCTTTACGATTTTTGGAGCGTGTGGATACATCTTTATCGCTTGTAAAATTAATTGTGGTGTTACGTTATGTTATTCTGAAAACTGCATAGTTTTAAAGTGTTTCAGTTACTTGCTACTTTTTAAATACTTGCAAATGACAAAATATAAATATTTTCGTAATAATATTGCACATTTTATGTATTTATGTATTACAATTATTACACTTATTACATCGACACTAAAACATAGATACGTCCAAAAGAAAAAAATATTTTACCGACAAAATAAATTATTATTTACCAAATTATGCAATTTATTTACAAAGGGTAAAAGCTACAACGAAACTAAAATTAAGTACAAAAAATAAATTAAAATTAACAGTTACAATAACACCAGGATGTAGTTCCGTATCTAAATATTATACGTTATATAAGTATTTGAGTATTTAATATTGTATTTTTTTGTTTACACAACATAGAAAAATAATATTTAAATATACATACATTAATTTATAAGATGAATAGTCAAAACAAATGTATTAAATAATGGCATGATCGATTTTGCAACGATCTCTGCCAGAAAAGTTGGTAAGTTGACGGATAAAATCTTAATATCTATATCATTTTAATTTGATGTAATAGAGACAATTTGTGCTTAATTTATCATCTATCCTATTTATAAATTAATGTCTGGTCTATTCAGATATTAGAGCGGTATCCGCTACCGCCGTGGGTAGCGGTATTCCGATGGGCACGCGATTAAATCTATACTATACTATATTATAGAGACTCGGATCGCGTACCGATTGGCTGTTTTGCTACCGTACTCGGATTGGTACGCGATTAGAGTCTCTATAATATACTAAGTAAGAGATTTAATCGCGTGCCCATCTGGATACCGCTACCCACCGCGGTAGCGGATACCGCTCTAGTTTGAATAAGCCTATTCTAGTATCTTGTATAAATCTAGCCTAGAAATTGATCCTAAATGTTATCCTAAATATTTCCTAATCTTACCTTTCTCTCTTAGGAATAATTGACGTGAAATTCTTCTAAATTTCTACTTTGTTCACTCCTAGTTGATGAAATTGATGTAACAGATTATCTTAATGTTGATTTTATGGACCCTTAGGCCGTTTTATCGGTATCGAGGTAACTGATTGAAATTTTATTCTAACAAAAATAAGGATCCGTGTAACATATTATTAGGGATGTATGTAATGAAACCTTTCAAAGGTGAAAAACAACTATTAAGCTTAATTCAAAGCCAATTAGTAACTTGTTTAGGTGACAAAATATAAACAGAGGTTTACGCGTGTTCTATATTATGTATGAATCATAAATGAAACATTTTTTAATTTAATTTATTTATTAGTGGTTACGCTGAAGTCGTATTTTAAACATTAAGTGACAGGTTCTCAATCTTCTTCTTAATATATATAAATCTCGTGTCACAATGTTTGTCCTCAATGGACTACTAAACCACTTAACCGATTATAATAAAATTCGCACACCATGTGCAGTTCGATCCAACTTGAGAGATAGGATAGTTTAAACATGTAGGTACCACGGGCGAAGCTGGGGCGGACCGCTAGTATAATATATAAATCTCGTGTCACAATGTTTGTCCTCAATGGACTCCTAAACCACTTAACCGATTATAATAAAATTCGCACACCATGTGCAGTTCGATCCAATTTGAGAGATAGGATAGTTTAAACATGTAGGAACCACGGGCGAAGCCGAGACGGACCGCTAGTTGTATTATAAGAAAAGCATTAATAGTGAAAACGTTTGTAAAAAGTTAAAATATCCACAATTTTGGGCATTATTATTCTAGTAGTTCTATAACCAGCTACGAATTTTCTTGCTAACATTATAAAAACCTGCAATGGTTAGATATACGCATTTTATCAATATTATTCTGTTATCCCATGTTTTTGTATGAATCCCATTACTCTAATGGGATTACATTGACATGTTGTATTTTGAGAAACTTTCCGGGATTTATAGAAACATTCAATTGAAAAATACTTTCAAAGGAAATTTATTAAATGGGAAGAAATATCAACATGTTTATAATCAAACTAGCTGTTGCCCGCATCTTCGCCTGCGTGGAAATGATAAATTTTCATGTTACAAACTTTCATCCCCTATTTTATCCCCTTGAGGGTAGAATTGATAAAAATCCTTTCTTAGCGGATGCCTACGTCCTAACATCTAACTGCATGCCAAATTTCAACCCAATATGACAGGTGGTTTGGGCTGTGCGTTGATAGATCATTATCAGTAGTCAGTCAATCAGTCAGTCAGTCAGTCAGTCAGTGAGTCACCTTTCAGTTATATACATATATATATATATTTGGATTAAGATAATCTGTTACATAAATTTGATTGTAAGGCAAATAGCTTGCTTCTATCGATGTTGTATACAATAGCAAGGCACGACGTTGTAGTTATTTTGATAATTATTATTGTTATATAAATTAAAGTGTTTGTTAAGTACGTATTTTGGTGTTTCATTTTATTACCCGCATTTAGTTTATTTTTAAAATTAAAGCTCTAGCGTAACCAGATGTTTCTGGACTCTCGTTGACTTAATATGTTTTAGGGCCGATTTTTCAATGCTTGATTATAACTTATTCGTCCAATAAAGTATTAGGTACACGATAATATTAAAATGTCACGTAAACTGTCAAATACGGACAATTAGAATACGTTTTTAAAATGGTAGTTTTATACATTATTCGATTGGAGGATTGAAAAATCAGCCCTTTAGCAAAAAAATACCTATAGATATAACATAATTATTACTTACATACCTACTACAATATTCATATCATCTGCACCAAGAATATTCCTAAAGAATTGAAGAGTTAGGTGAATGGTATCTTCTTATAATGAAACTTATTTGCTAACCTAATAAAATCTTATATATAAAAATGAATCGCAAAATGTGTTGGTAAGCGCATAACTCGAGAACGGCTGAACCGATTTCGATAATTCTCTTTTTATTATATTCCTTGAAGTACGAGGATGGTTCTTATGTAGAGAAAACGTAAACATGTACCACGGGCGAAGCCGGGGCGGACCGCTAGTAAATAATATGAAAATAAACCACAAAATGTGTTGGTAAGCGCATAACTCGAGAACGGGTGGACCGATTTCGATAATTCTTTTTTTATTATATTCCTTGAAGTACCAGGATGGTTATTATGTAGGGAAAACATAAATATGTACCACGGGCGAAGCCGGGGCGGACCGCTAGTAAAATATATGTATGTAATAATGAGTATAGTCATAGTAGGTATGTATATCAATATGAGAAAATACAAAGATACAAGAAATAATAATATAATTGCTCTCGGGGCTCACTGAAAATCGGTGCTGTGACGTTTTTTTTTTTACGTCACAGATGTTCACCGAGTGATTTCCCCTTTTAATGGTATCATGCTTCACAGACAACACACTTCAATGTGTATTTTTAAGTATTGTAGTAAGTAAGTATTGTAGCATATAAGTATTGTATAAATTGTTTTTCATTATGTATGTGTGAGGCTATGTGTCATTCAATAAACGTTTTTTCTTTCTTTCTTTCTTTCAAATACTATAGGTTATTTATTTTAAGACAGTCTGGAACGAATCTTGTTGATGATGATGATGAGAATGATATATGTAGCTATAAATGACTAGCTTTTCGCCGGCGGCTCCGCCCGCGGTTTAAAAGAAAAACTCGCATAGTTCCCGCTCCCGTGGAATTTCCGGGATAAAACCTATCCTATATTACTCGTGGATAATGTAGCTTTCGAATGGTGAAAGAATTTTTAAAATCGGTTCAGTAGTTTATGAGCTTATTCATTACAATCAAACAAACAAAGTTTTCCTCTTTATAATATTAGTGTAGATTATGATGAACCCTTTTAAAATGGTAACGCAAAGAAAATCACTACTTAACATTGAATTTGTATTACACTGTTATATTTTGGCATTTGTTCTAATTCAAAAAGTATATAGCAATTTATATGAAATAATATGGTTATGATCGCACTCTGTTTAAAAAGTTTTCCCTCGAGAACGTGAAAACATATCTACGGGTAAGTAAATGAGAAAAGCTCTACAATATTCGGTAAAGAACACATTCATGAACTAGACGCAGAAAAGAAGAATCACAAGATAGATGTTACTTTTATTCTTGTTTTATAAAGGGGAGTTTATTCGCAGAGTTAATATAAATTATATAAAAAAAATTTAATATAACAAAATATGCCATGTAAATAATAAACTTCAGACGTATATTAATTAAATCATACTGTATAATCATAAATTTATAATGACAGGAATTCATTAAAATTTTAACAGAATATAATATTATGTAAAAATACGAAATTAAAAGTTTTCAATTTTCAAACAGGAAAACGTCGCGTTTTCTAGTAAAATGTTAACCAGTATGTATATACAGAGATAAGTGGTGTGAACTCAAAATGCATTTTTAATTCCCTTTGCGTCGTATTCGTAATTTACGAATAGAGAATATTTTTTTTAAATTAATATACGTTTGACGAAGCCGAGAGAGCTGTCTTTTTGATTCAATTAAACTTTTTGAGAGTTTCGTAAGGCTTTTTGAAGTTAAAAATAAAAAGGTTATTTTTTTACAAGAGATATGAAACTTCAGTTTATATCTCATAATATGATTAAATGCTAGTTTTGACTTTTGGCTGTAAATAGGCTTACAAAAGTTTTATATGTACTTACCTATTCCATGACACTATGAAAGCTTTTCTAGATACATACAGTATTTCTCTAGATATTATTTAGGTACATAGCCGTCTAAATATTAGGCGACATCTTTATAACAACCAGACTAAGAACTTTTTTATTTATTTTGGTAATCCAACAGCTTTACATTTAACAAGACCACTATTTTGCTGATGAACTGAACAAATAGCTAATAAGGATTACAACATAATATCATTCTCAAGAACTTTTCCACAAAGTACAAAATAATACTACTTTCAAACTATCCAATTGTATGCTGATTCGGTTATAGTACCTACTACAAGTCTAGAATTCAACAAAATGGCGGCATATTTCGTTCTTTGACAGTTTGAATGCACTTCCTTACGTACCTACTTCCTATTCCTGAGAGGTTTAATAGTATAGAACTAGGGTTCTAATCTAGCTTTGTTTTATTTTTTTAGGAAATCATAGTAAGTCATATTTAACTTATATTACAATTCTACTAATATTATAAATGTGAAAGTTTGTGAGGATGGATGTATGTGTATGTATGTTTGTTACCCTTTCACGCAAATACTGCTGAACCGATTACAATTAAATTTAGCACACATATATGTAGAGGGTAACGCTTGTGTATGATAAGTCCAAAAAATTGCTTTGAAGTGTAAATTGAGAGAAATCTATATTAAAATCTGAAGTGTGTATTTGAACAAATTAATCTCAGAAAATACTGGATTGAATTTAATTATTGTTTGATAAATCATTTACTGAAAAAGGCTCTACGTAAGCTTTCGTAAAATGTCGTATTGAAATAGAGAATCGTCATACAAAAGTGATAGTCAAATATAAGAATAAGAATAAGAATAATATGTATCTAATGTTTTGATCATTTAAAAATGAAGCACCGAAGTATTGAGCTGAAATATATAAAAAAATTAATTAAGGTTAACAAATTAAACTAAGCTTCTTAATACCAAAAAGGATAGAAAAATTCTCTCGGTGTGATAGCCCATTTATCGAGGAATGCTATAGGCTAGGCTATATTATATCATTACGCTAAGGCCGGGCTCCATCTGCAATAAAACTTCCGCAAGAATGTCCGACAGCAGCTTGAAAGTCTAATTCCGCGTTTCCATCTGCAAGTAGACTTGCAAGCTGCTGTCAGACAGACTGTCGGACATTTCTTGCGCAAGTTTTCTTGCAGATGGAAAGGCGGCCTAAGACCAACAGGAGCAGAGCCACGCGGGTGAAACCACGAAGCGCAGCTAATATCTTGTACGTTCTACTTCTATTAATATCTATGAACTAAAGTTGTAATCGCCAAAATAGTAGATCGCTTACAGTTAGAAAAATCATAAATTATATTATTTCAAACCCCAAAGATCAACAGCCGTCCATTATGACGGGCGATCTGTATTTGTTAGAACTTCGCAAACGATGACTTTGATAAATGGGTTTCGTGTTTCGCTTTTTTAAATTGAACGGACATTTTATTTGTCTGGGTTATATAGATAACCATGGTTTTGTAATAGGTTATTGTATTTGATGGTTATAACCCGGTTTTGGGTAGAATGCGCTTCTCTAGAACTAGAACTCATTAAAACTAGAAAATAAATATATCAGCTACAACTATTTCTATCGAGGAAAAGCCGTTAAAAGAAACTTACTGCCTACTGGCTTTTATAGTTTAATTTATTGGTAACATGATATGGATACATGTTATAGATGCATTAGTGAATAGTGGTTTTCTAATTTCTACTAAAAATACCTTTTTTTTTTTAAGTGGGGAAATCTTGCATAGATACCCACGGCCTCCGGGGAAGGGGCCGTGGGTTATGTCGGATTCCTACCGACCAAAACTCCACTGTAATCCGTCAAGCCGCATCAACGACGGGGCCACGGGTATGGTAGAATTCTTCCGTGACTCTACTAAGCATACCTAAATAACGTCTAGAAGATGGTAAACAAATATTTTAATAAAAAGCAAGGGAAAGTTTTGTAATTTTTTTCAGTTTCGCTTCACAACTTTTGGGTTTTGGTTATTTATGAAGAAATATCGAAGTTTGACGGTAATTTTGCTCACCTTATGACCTTTCACGATCTTTTGCGTTGAAACTTGTGTGAAATTGAAAAATTATAATTTCTGAACATTTTTAAAAGATTTTCAGTTTGTTTAATAGTGGATGCTGGATCTGGCGGTTGATCACCTTGTCCTTAAGAAAAATCGATCAGTGAAACATATGGATGCATAATGCATCTGCCCCTTACCCCACTATAAGGGGACACGGGTCTTTACTTTCTTTATATTAAGATATGCTAAGTTTTAATCTATATAATATATAAAAATGAAACCCGTTTTCCTTGGTCACGGGATCACGCGTGAACGGGTGGACCGATTTCGATAATTCCTTTTTTATAATATTCCTTGAAGTACGAGGATGGTTCTTATGGAAAGAATTATAATATTATTCAAGTGTGGAATAAACGGGTTAATAAGTTTGCTATTTTAAATGAACTTTGTTATTTTAGTAGTTCTTTTAAACACTATTGGTTAGGGAGCCAGGTGCAAATTTGGTTCATTATTTCCTCTCAAGAGATAATTCGTCAGACGCATGAGAGTATAGTATTATAAAGCCTCGTGAACGTCAGCTGGCGCTCGGTTGGGGGGGTGAGCGGTTGTAGCCTCCCACGCACATAGGAAAAAAAATACATTTATTCATTCATTTCCTCTCAGCTAAAAATTTGTCAAATTGTAGCTAACCCAATATCTCAACGAAAAAAAATAGTCAGCTGGTTACAACATGGTGTATTTATTATACGTCAGCTGGTGTCTCGAACATGAAAGTTAAATTTAAAGAAAAATTTATTTTCCGTTATTTCCTCTCAAACAAAAATTTACCTGATGATAGCTTATATGTAACTGTGGATAAATATATATGTCAGCTGGCTGTATCTTGGTGGAAAAACCGTCAGCTGATACGGGAGGCAACAACCGCTCTTCCCCCCAACCGAGCTCCAGCTGACGTTCACGAGGCTTCATAATACTATACTTTGATGCATTTTACTAATTACCGCTTGAGAGGAACTTGGTCATAAAATCTGCTGCTGGCTCCCGGACCATATCAAACATCAGAAATATGAAATGTCACATTTATTGTCGAGCCAATTTAATAGGCAACATTTGACGTCTATCAATTTTATCTTCGAAGAGAGGTAACCTGCTTAAAAACATCGATTAAAGTGAATTAATCGATACGGACTTGAAACATTTGTCAATCGAACTTGAAACACATTTATTAATTTATGATGATTTTTATTCACAAGTAATCAATGCATTCGATTCTAGATGTCAAATTTCGATTTTTAGAGTAACGTCTCTGGTATTTAAAAAGAAAAAAGTTTATTGACACAAAATTGTAGCGACGTCAGTTCTTTAATTCAGAAATTGTTTATTATGTTTAAAATGGTTTATCAGTAAAATGAAATCTTAAAATTACTTGTATCGGTCATTATTATTATAAATATGTAATCGTAATTGAAAAAAGTTATGCAAATGTGCAGTTCAAACAAAACGAAATATCATGTTATTCTATGTCGTCGTTACTAGGTTACATTGTTGAATTTTGTTGAACTGTCAAATGTTGCCTATTAAAATGGCTCTACTATAAAAAGGAACATTCAAAATCAGGGTCCCGTGAATAGTTTTGATAAAATACTTCAAAACCACTCGTAAAGTTCTGCAAATCTCACGCACTCAAATAAAACATTATCCGTATTTGAAACTACGGCTTCCTATTTAATCTCTACGTTTTGTCCCTTTTATCGGAATCGTGACCCAACAGGGTTACCAAAAAAATAAAAGAAGTGGAAATAGGTAGTTTTATACTTTTTCCATGAATGATAATTAAAAAAAAATCCATCTTTGGTTACAGTTCTGTACATTTATAAACTTTGTTAGTCATTTGATAATGTGAATCGAACCCGTGACTGTTTAATTTTTGTCACGAAGTAACCACTGTAAAAATTCATGTATTGGTATAGTACAGTACCTACAGTAATAAAAAAAGTAAATAGTTATGTTCATAACGCTAATTTATTTAATAAAAATTGAGATAACATTAATAAATTGAAATAAAGCCTTTAAAAAAACAACCACGGCACGCTGTAAACGTTTTTTTCTCCTTTCCAACAATATTTAATATAAAGGGAATAAAACACGAAAAGTTATAATTAAATGGAGAATCGAGTAAGTATAATTAAAATTCATCCACTACCAGTTAGTCCCATAAAATCTAAACGTGTACTAATTATTATATCCCCAGTGTTTCGCTAGTTATGTCAATGCCAGCTTATCTTTTATGAACGTTCACTTTTGAGCCTTTCTCTTAATTTTAACCGAGTTTTTTGTCATAGTTATTTTATGCATCGTTTAATTTAAATATGTACTTGCTTTTATAATATTTGATTGACGCGAATAAGTTTTTTATTCGTTATTATGCAGGATTAAATTTATAGCAGTAGGTTAAGTGATACTTCAGGACAGTCTTTTTGTGGATCTGCAAGCTTAATTTACGAAATAAGTGTTTTAATTATACGCAAAAGCATTGGATTTGTTTTTATGAATAAAGGTGCTGACAACCTTTTTTTAAAGTTTATTTATTAAATAAAATACAGAAATTCACTGCAATCTGACTATCTAAATGGAGTCGCATTCATTCGAGCCAATAGTGAGCTGAGAATTCCTTGAGATCTTGCTCGTAAATCCCAAACATCTTTGGAATGGACGAGGTAGCATTGTGGTATGTCAATAGTTGATTATTATATTTATAATAATCAATTCATATTCATAAAATATATGAATTGATTATTATATACAGAATATTATTATTTTTGTAATTGGTAGGTAGAATTCTTAAAATTGCCTGAAAAGTTGATGAATCTGATAGTCTTTCAGCAGTTTCTATTGGAGCTAAGAATATTAATATGAATCACAATATGTTCTATTAAACTGTATTTATTGCACGCCTCATAAGCGAAGCGTTGAGGTGGGTACTACTGTCACTTCGCGCAAAACATCTGATTTTTCAAACTTAAAATGTCTTTATGTATCATACATTGCACTTGTAAGATAATACATACACACACATATTAAGAAAAAACACTATTTTTAACATTCATGATATTTTTGATGTCATTTTTGTTATTTAAACTAGTTAAAAAACAGTTTAAAAAAGTTCTGTCTTGGACGTCCGTGTGTCTGTATGTGCGGAGGATTTTCTTGTTAACACGATAGCGACCGAAATACTTTACTAATCGAGTCTTTTTTTTTCTCTTACGCTTGAGTATGCTCAGGAATAGAACCCTTTCATTTTTCAGGGTCTGATTCGATGTGGTTTAATTGTTATTAAATAAACAAAAATAATAATTAATAAATAATTATTAAAAAAAATTATGAGGCGTGAATTATATTGACCGACCCGCGAAGGCGCAAAAAAAACCGAAATTTACTTATTAATAATTTATTGTAAAAAAATTACATTATAAATTATTCCTAACTTAAACTACGTCCCTCCCGGTTCAATGTTGGAACCAAGAGTGCTCGTCGTCCTCGGCGGGGCAGCTACAGCGTCGCGGTGGCGATGATTGCCGCAACACGCTCTGGAATCGCAGGTGTGCGCGATGTCGCAATTGCTAACAGGTGCAAGTCCTTCTTGGGTGGCCCCATGCATCCTCTAATAGTTAAGGCGTGTATATACAGTACATAACACCTCCCTCCTGAAGTTCAGCGATTATTGGCGGGCAAGGCTCGTTAATATCGCTGAAATTTCACCCTCCGCCGATTGATGTTCTATTTCTTCTTTTTGATTACCATGAACACTCGTAGTAATAGGCTTTGACGTAGGCACTCATTTTTGGATCTATGATGGTTCAGCTTGTCCTCACATAGATACTCTAGGCCAGACTTCGGGCATTCTGCCTCCATGTACATAAAATCCTCGTCGTGAATTGCCACAAAAGGATAGGGTGGAATTAGGACTTTACTATCTTTATTGGGAACTATGGATAATTTAAATAATTTAAAGGTAGTATGAAGGACAACCGGGAACGTAAAAACTATAACTATATTTCTAAATATTCTCTATAATTAACTTGAAGGATTTGCTCTTTGCCATAAAATTTGTGTAATTTATTTAACATTACTATCAAATTCTGGCAAAAGTCTAAGTGCATTAAAAATTTTATCCAAATCTGACATTTTAAATATCTGTACTACCTTTAGGAATATACTAAACTTAATTAAATTTATTAACTTCGTTAGATAAAAAAAAACTTAATAATCTTTACTTAATATATTTAAATTTAAATTATAAATGAATTAAATGGTAAAATTCGAAATTCAATTCATAATTAATTAATATTTGAACTTATTAGTCTTTTATCAACGTAATATAGATTTATATTTGAATTTTACAATTGATTTTATAAAATTCGAAAATTAATTCGTAATGAATTAATATTTAAACTTATTAATCTATATTTGAATTTTACAAATTGATTTTGTAAAATTCTAAAATTAATTCGCGATGAATTAATATATTTTAAGCCTACGCACTACAGTTCCTCGGTTCCCGTGAATGGGTAATCTAGGAAAACTTACAATCTAGGAGTGGCAAGTCACTAAGAGAATTAGTGTACTTACAAGATTTAAATTTCGGCCTTTCTTGCAGTATCAATGTTCGGATACCCTTCGCGTTGCGGTGGCCAATGGTGTAGGTTCTGGATCCCCGTCGTCGTCCCTCCGATGGAATAGCGATACTCGATGCTTGTAGTTTCGCGTTCCGAGAGACGGCTCTCAAGGATTATCCACAAGACTGCACCAATTATATTGACCGACCCGCGAAGGCGCAAAAAAAACCGAAATTTACTTATTAATAATTTATTGTAAAAAAATTACATTATAAATTATTCCTAACTTAAACTACGTCCCTCCCGGTTCAATGTTGGAACCAAGAGTGCTCGTCGTCCTCGGCGGGGCAGCTACAGCGTCGCAGTGGCGATGATTGCCGCAACACTCTCTGGAATCGCAGGTGTGCGCGATGTCGCAATTGCTAACAGGTGCAAGTCCTTCTTGGGTGGCCCCATGCATCCTCTAATAGTTAAGGCGTGTATATACAGTACATAACACGTGCACTTTTGGATTTTCCAAATTATTTAGTTTTTTTTTTCGTAGTATATGATGATACCATAATATTATGATTCAGTATCTTATATAAATTACGCAGTGGGTCGTCTTCTTGAACGTAGGTAAGTGTACGACGTACCGCGCTGATACACGTATCTAGTAGGTATATGTATTTATTTTCGTTTAACAGGTGACCTACCTGTTAGTGTACTTGTCTGCTAAAAAAGATAGAAAGTAAAAAGGGTAGATATCTAACTAATATTGCTATTTAATAAGAAGGAAACACTAAAGGAGCACTAATAAAGTACTTACTGAATTTACAATGACGTATACATGCCACAAAGCACCATTTCAATAGAAGTGCGGAAATGACACCGGACCGTCCAACAGATGGCGTTATCGGTACGCTAGAGACAATCCTTCCTCTAATGCTAGGCGTCCACTAGGCGGATCGGGCCGGGCCGCATCGCAACGCAAAAATACGCCGGCCTATGTTTTGTATGAAACATCGTCCATTAGCGACGGATCGGGTCGGGGCGGGCCGCAACGCATTGGCGGATATCGCTTCGCAGGCGGATTTCTGCCGGCGGTGCGCTGCGGCCCGGCCCGCCCCGACCCGTCTAGTGGACGCAGGCAGGCGGATGTAAGCGGCGAGCGTCTGTTAGATAAAATCCGCCTAGGCGGTCCGCCGCGCCCCGTACAGGTGTCCACCTGTACGGGGCGCGGCGGACCGCCTGCGTCCGCAGGAGCAAACAGCGCGTCCATTAGAGACGGCCCGTTGCGATGCGGCCCGGCCCGATCCGCCTCTAATGGACGCCTAGCATTATTTACATTATTACGATACTAGCTTTAGGCTCCGGCTTTGTTCGAGTTAACACAACGTTAGTTCATCATAATATAAGCCAAACTATATTTTATATCTTCAAGTTGTATTTACAGTATCTAAAGCCTTTAAAGTACCTACCTAGTTTAATTTAAATCTATTTATCATATAAGATTGTATGGTTGTTTTATACACACTTTTAAATCAAATCAAATCAAATCAAATCAGTTTATTTGCTCGTATATGGTCATACAAAGGTGTTAATATACAATATTTATACACATATACCTACTGCCATTGTAAATGGCGTGCAAAATTTTTTTTTAAAGTACAAATTAAATTATCAATAATATCTTTACACATTAATACATTCAATCAACAAAAAAAAAGACAATAAATTACAAAATACATACAAAATTACAATTAAATTATATTAAAACTCATATTACATTAATGACATTATCATTCAAGTATTCCTTAACACTATAATATTTTTTAGCTTGTAGCAGTACATTTAATATGAGAGATTTTAGCTTTTTCTTTGTTTTTTGTGTTTTCTGCTTTAATTACTTCGCAAATTTGAAGGGAAGTTCATTTAGAAACTGTAAATAGACCTCCTCATTGTATTGCACAATAAGGACGTCACTTCGAAAATCTGCTATGAATACAAAATGTATGGGAAATAAATTGTATGGGAGCGTTTAATGTAACATTTTTGGTTATTTCTCGTTTTTTTTTTAATTTATTACCGCCATTTTACTCATTAGGTCAAGTACTTTCGATATCAGTTTAAAGTTTTGTGATATCTGCAATAGTTACGGAATAATCGCTTGTGCACACTTAACGATTACACCCTGTATAACGTATATTTCACATGAGTTGTATTATGCACAATAAATCTGAGCATACCTATTTCATATTTATTTTTTGAATTCATATTGTATTATTCTTTATATGAGAACAATATTGCTTGCATGCGATACGCGTGACATTACATTATACACTAGCTGCGCTCCGCGGTTTTACCCGCGTAGCTCCGTAGCCTTCCTCGAGAAATGGGCTATCAAACACCGAAAGAATTTTTCAAATCGGAACAGTAGTTCTTGAGATTCAAACAAACAAACTTTCCAGCTGTATAATATTGGTATGGATTTGAAATCTATTTTTAACTTCAAATTCTTCATATATTGCCTGCATGCAATGCGAACGTTACATTATACATAAGTACCTTCACAAAATTGGTATCTAATATAGACGTTCAATATCATCGAAGGTCGAACCCAAACGCAAGGAATTTTGTCCTAAACTCGATATATTGCAATGAAAATTGGGTCAGGCGAATACCGTGGCTTCGCAAATGTGTGATTAAATTCTTTAAATAGTTAAGTAGCTTTAAACGTTAGTAAACCCAAACTAGTTTAATTATTGCTAACTTTAAATGAATTTTAGATTCATGTATAATTATATTATATTACGGTGCTAGTTGCTACACTCCTCGGAAACTACTGGACCGATTTTTGTGAAATTTTATGTGTATTTCGATGGGTCCATTTAAACCGCTAGTCGATTAGAATGTACTGGAAGAATAATGATTGCCGTCGGTTTATACTGTAAGTATAATACCTATACGTCATATACTCGTATAACAAAATATATAGAGCTCTATATATTTTTCAACTTTCATCCTATAAAGTTAAGTTTGTGTCATCATAAGACATACCTAAAGCAGAAACTCAACTCCACAATATCATAAAATATAGCAAACATATCTCAGGAAATATGACGTTTATCAAGAACTCACAAAGAATATGACCCCAAGAGTAAACTCTCAAAGTATGCTGCCTGCATCTTTAAACAGAAAAATGCACTTAACTATTGATGTGAGAGACGTATTATATAGGAATAATAAAGTGTTATTCTAAGTAAATTTTACTGTTAGACTCAGTGTAAAATGTGACGTCGTTTGTCGCAGTGTTATTATGTTTATCATTACATATACGAAGGCTGTTCTTTTTAGAATTAGCCAAAACTATTTAACTACCTACTCCAATTGGAATAACTCGACCACTAGATCTTATATCTAATTTAGGTTTCAACCTAAAGCCATAAAAATTGCAAAATAATCGCTTTAAATAACTAATTAATTACCTATAAAAATGCTCTGTAAATACTTTAATCTATATATTATACACGTAAAAAACATGAAAACCATTAAATATACGTACATAATATTAATTTTTTATTGTATAATTAATGATGAACCAATATGATTCTCTAAACTATCTTTTAATAAGTTCAAGTTACAAAGTTCCCTTTAATGCCAGTTATTACCAGATCATATTTGAACAATTTCGTAACTTACTGCAATGCAACGTTTATATAAAATTTCTACCAATAAAGGTTGTAGAATTGTTCAAACTGTCTAAATTGAGGCAATCGATGTTCTGTGCTTGGTTTTTGTTTTTGAATTCTATTATTAAATGCAGTGTAACGAATTGCACGGTAGGTTATTATACTACTAAAAATAAAAAAAGTAACTTTATCCTATTAATAAATTAACATTGAGTTTTTGTGGATTGTGATATCTATTTTAAGTCGCTAATGTATACTTAATATTATAAAGCTGAAGAGTTTGTTTGTTTGTTTGTTTGAACGCGCTAATCTCGGGAACTACTGGTCCGATTTGAAAAATTCTTTCGGTGTTAGATAGCTCATTTATCGAGGAACGCTATAGGCATATAGCCTATCATCCCTAGCCTAACATCACGATACGGCCAACAGGAGTGGAGCCACGGGGGTGAAACCGCGCGGAGCAGCTAGTAATATTATAAAGATTTGATTTATTGTTTGGTCATTACTTTTGTGAATCGAAAACTACTCGATACTTTCTTATCTAATATTTTTCGGTATCCATCACTGTTATTCTCTAATTTGTACCTTATTTATATCATCGCAAACAGTAACCATTTTCAATTTTCTTACATAAAAGGCTTATTTAAAATCGTATTATCAAATAAAGCAGTACAGAAATAGCCAATGAAATAAAACAGTGAAGAAAGCACGAGCGAGGCGCGGTAATTGAAAACTCCTGAATAGTAGTTTGCTAAAATTTCCCGCGTAATTATCAAACTTTTCACATTGTTCGAATTTAACGGTATTGTGGTTCCTCACAGCTTTATTTGTGTGGAGTAGACAAGTTCTAAACAGCTTTGAAAGCCTTTTATCCTTGATTTGTTACTTTTGTTTTTCTAAACAATTTAATATGAATTTTCTATGATTAAGACAAAGATGCTATAAAGTTCGTATGGTTTCAAAGTCTGTTCTGTAATTTGTGAGTTTATTAAATGTGAATACAATTTAATAGCACGATGTAGGTGAAAACTTTTTTTGATGTAAGCTTTTACAAGTGTATAAGACTAGTATGTACGTGTTCAAGCAATTAATAAATGAATTTGAATTTGAATTTTAGTAATACCTTTTTTAGCCACCGATTCAGTACAAAGGTACTTAAAAAATCGTTCTTTTTTATTCTAAAAAAAAATCATTTAGAAATCATTTGAATGCTTTAAAACTAAATATCGAATTCGATAGAACCTTATAAATATCCTAAGCGTGATATAATCAGGATTACTGGTACAAACAGCGCAGATATTCCGATTTCCGCTGCTTTCATTGCAAAGCTCTGAAACTTCCAGCAAAGGTTTTATATCGGCCTCATTGCGTGCTTCAATGAGCGATTTTAGCCCGAGATATTACAACTTATGTTTTATAAATGATTTTTAGGGAAGTTAGTCGTAGAATATGAGTTATTCTAGAGGTAAGGGTTAACTTTTTACTGTGAATATTTTTAACCATTATATCTTCAATCTCTAAAAAATAGAGATAAAGTGTTAGGTATTTAAATATACAATAAAGCGGCAATTTTATCTTTTTTGATTGTAAATAAACCAAATATACAAACTTTCTTTGGATATAATTAAAAAAAAAGTATCTTTGGATGGAAAAACATGCCGTAAATACTCTTCACAACTTAAAAAATCACTTTGCTTACATAGGTGCATTTCGACTCGTAGTGCTTAGATAGTAGACTATTTTTTATTAACAAAAAATCGGAATCTCTTACGCTATTTATTAAAAGCCTTGATTCAAATGAGTCGCTCGTGTACGCAAGTACATTTGTGGTTTTATTCCCACCTGTAGCGTTATCAAGAAATTGGTTGTTAATAATTTTTTTTTATTGGTAATAGGGAAGCGCTTGACCACAATCTCGCCTGATATTAAGCTGAGATGTGGTCTAAGATGGAATGCGCTTCCCTAGAAGGTACCTGTTCACTCTACGCTTGAAGACCCCCATATTGTACTTTATCGGTGGTAAATGTAAAAAATATGTATATTGACGTTTCAAAAGTGCTTCTCGAAGAAGTCTAATTGAATAAATAAATGTTTGAGTTTGAGTTTACTCGTCGGGGAACACACTCAGAAAGCATGTTCCAGTCCCCCGCGGTTCGGTTAAAGAATGTGGAACCGAACCGCTTAGTCCGGGTACATGGAACGTCCACCATATGGCGATGCCTAGAATGCGCCTCGACGATCGATGGAAGAACGGGGATGGCGGAACGAGAATGTTAATGTTAATACATACTTTAAAACACTTTAAAGTTAAAAATGGAGAAAGTTTAGTTTAGAGGATTATTGGTTTTCCAATGTTATTCAAAATATAAGTTTAGTAATATATTTAGTTTATTGTTTCGAAAATGTTTTAAATATAAATTAACGTTTGCACGGACATTTCTCTATTTTAGGTTGTATATTAAATACTTCTATTAGAGTGGAAGGAGTTTTTAGAATTTGTTGAGTAATATTATTTGTGTTTTTTTCCTGAGAGAGCTTTTACTCAGTGTCCTATCATTAAAAGCTCTTCCTAGTCCTGAGAGAGCTTTTACTAATTGTCCTATTTTTAAAAGCTCTGCCTAGTAATGAGAGAGCTTTTACTAATTGTCCTATCATTAAAAGCTCTATCAAGCCCTGAGAGAGCTTTTACTTATTGTGTTATCATCAAAAGCTCTATCAAGTCCTGAGAGAGCTTTTACTAATCGACCTATCATTAAAAGCTCAACCTAGTCCCTATAACTTTTATAACTTTACATTAAAGTTGTAATTATCTCTTCCAAATTTATGATGTGAGGTCTTGCAGGATCCCTGAAAATCAACGTTTTATAAATTATAATATTATAAACATATCATGTAGAGCCCAAAATGAAATGTACGTTACTCTTTTCCACCATGCATTTAAAGTTGATTTTATTTCATTTTTTACTGACGTTATCGTGACGAAATTAACCATTTTCACAGAAAGTCTCCTAAAAGACGCTTCGACGATGTTTAAATTCTGCA
The DNA here is from genome assembly GCF_061535395.1 of Colias eurytheme. Taxonomy (NCBI): domain Eukaryota; kingdom Metazoa; phylum Arthropoda; class Insecta; order Lepidoptera; family Pieridae; genus Colias; species Colias eurytheme. The sequence continues at coordinate 8,851,033 of NC_142997.1, read as the reverse complement.
CACGAGTAGACCGTACGTTACTGCAGTATAAATTGGAACAGTCTTTTTAACTGTATTTTAGAACTATTTACTATAAGAGAAGTTTAGTTGTAGTAACAGCCCGAATAACTTGTCTGTTTTTATAAGTTTTAATCATCAATGATTGTGCAAATTGGAGGAGAGAAGATTTATTCAGTTTTTATGTTTTTGATATTATAATGTAGGTATATGCAAGTTTAACTGGAACTTCGAATAAGACAAATAACAATAATTTTCCAAACTTTATTAGTCAAAAGCCTCCAAATTATATTATAGAAGATCCTCCTTGTTAAAAGTCGGTAAAATAATAAAATGCTGATTATGGTTGGGTTTCACGATTCGGCGTATTCCATATCTCAGTTAAAATGGCGTCCCTTCACAGGTCAGAGCATTTATCATTGCGATAAAAGGACATCAGTTCTGGTCCACTTGTTTGCGCCTTGGAGGGTAAATTACATATTTGGTGCGATGGCTTGGAAGAAAACAGTGTGTGAGACAAGAATTTATGAATTTTGGTAGCCAAGTATATTACAAAATATAATAATATACTAGCCGCACTTCGCGGTTTCACCCGCGTGGCTCCGCTCCTGATGGTCTTAGCGTAATGATATAATATAACCTATAGCCTTCCTCGATAAATGGGCTATCTAAAACCGAAAGAATTTTTCAAATCGGATAAGTAGTTCCTGAGATTAGCGCGTTCAAACAAACAAACTCTTCAGCTTTATAATATTAGTATAGATTATTAATTAAATAGTAATTTTCAATTAAACCGTGGAGGTTCGGTTCCTGTAGATACGAAAAAAGTCAATTGTAATGTCTGTAATTCTTGGTAATAGAAAACAGATGTCGCATCATCCCCTGAGTCACTGTATGTGCGTTTTTCTGTGTTAATTATAAGAAAATAAATGAAAAAGCTTTTGAAAAAGTATATTTACGCTTTTAAATAAATAAAACAGAGCAAGTCAAAAATTTCCGCAATTCTAATTTTAACCATCAATGTTTATACAAAAATCTAAATACAATCCGCATGAAAGGTTATAAATTCAAATCTCTATTATTTCAATGTAAATTAATCTGTTGGGCAAAAGTAAATATTTATAACATCCTAAATAAATATTTTCTCGAGTGAAACATGATAAGGCGTCAGTTGCGTTGAAATATGAGCAAATCCTTATAGAAGCCTTGACTATAGTGCTAGCAAAAGCGGAAAATCTTAATTGACTCATCACGACTGACCGGTTGGCTTGGTTGGTAGTGGCCCTGCCTTCCAAGCCAGAAGTCGTGGGTTCAATTCCCACCCGGGGCAAGTATTTGTGTGATGAACATAGATGTTTGCTCTGTGTCTGGGTGTTAATTATCTATTTAAGTATTTATTTAAAATTATATATATGTATGTTTATCAGCCATCTGGTTTCCATAACACAAGCGAAAGCTTAGTATGGGATCAGATCGTGCCGTGTGTGAAAATTGTCCTAAAATATTTATTTTATATTTATATATCATAATATGAATTTCGGAACTACGAGTAGGTATATCCATCCATTTACTTCGTCAGTGGTACATAATGTAGCTTATATCTATTACTCGGGAATCACGTAGGTACATAACAATAAAAATATAACAAAAAAAAATGTTACCTATAAATAATTTAAGTTGTGACAGGAGCTTGTGCAACAGTGGGATGAAATATATGAAAATAATATGTAATGGTTACTCTACATCAAATATCTTGGAGCAATGCAGTGCTAAGTACAGTTTATTTTACCGTGAAAAATCAGTAGATACCTACTATGGCATACAGCAATAAATAATATAATTAAAAAAGAAACATTGCTTTTGCCCGCCGGCGAAATATTATTCAAATACAATTCATTAGCTCTTTGAAGTTATTACCTATGCGATTCTTTCAAACAATTTCGTATAAATACAAATATCTTCTTTTTCTTTACAAATTAATATAATTTTTCGCTTCTTTTCCCACCAAAACCTCACCCTAATTCCGCAGAATGTTAAGTCATGTTGTCTAAAAGCTGAAAGCGCACGATAAATTGTAAATTTTTGCAAACGACATCTCATTTCGGAGAATGGAGACGTTGATGGGACGCTGTTTCTTTTGAACTCAGTTAATTGTGGCAATGAGATGATTGTTCTGATATATTTGTGTATTTGCATATTAAATATTTTCTCGTAATAATGTTGTTTGGAATCATATCGTTATGAATTTATTCAACTACCTGAATTTTAATAAATACGATATTGCTTGATATGAAGGCTGATCACCTACTTGTCCCTGAAGAATATCGATCAGTGAAACAGATGTATGCATAGGTAATGTGTATTTTCTTATTTTCAGCAAGGCAACCATTGAAAATCTTGAGCTAGAGGCTAAGTAACCGATTTTGCAGAAATCAAGAAGTAACCTATTTTGAAAAACATCCTGTAACAATGCTTAATTATTTTTAATTAAAACAGTATTCGAAGGCTATATTTAAGTATTATTAGTTTTTATTTCGAATTCTCGTTGAAATCTAAAGCCCCATTCGTGTAATGTAACAAAGGGGAAAGACATTGCATTTACCTCGGGCTCGTGAATGGTTTTATTTGAAGTTAAAGCTCATAATGGCTTCGTGTCAGGAAAATTAAACTGTTTATGTACCTATATAGCCTATAGGGAAGTTTGTTGTTTAGTTTGTTACGTTTCTTTCTCGATGAGAGTTTTGAAGTGAAACTTCTTTATCGGGGTTGGACAAAAATTTAGTGTAACATTTTTGCGTTACGCCGTACGCGTGACATTTTTGCGTTACGCCGTACGCGTGACATCTTTGCGTTACGCCATACTCGTGACATTTTTAAGGTCATAAAGAAGTTTCACTTCTTACGTGTGTACTCTAGTACACGCATACATTTATTTATTTATTTAGGGAATTCTCGCAAAGAACCTTCTGAAAAAAGTATTAGATAATATTTTCAAATGTGTAGGTTTTTGGTCAATTGAGAAACCTTACTGTAACTAACATGTTAATACAAAATCTTATTTACCAACCTATTTGACATTTTTTTGTCCATGAAATAAAATACAGAGAAAACAAACAATAATAATATGATGTAATAATAATATAAATCGAGGGAGGCCGTATCCCTGTGCTGAACTATACCAGACTGCAGACAAGCACATAATAAAATTTTGGTTATAATAATTTTAACATAATATACATATTACATATTATAAAAGCTATTACACTAACAGTATCTGATTCATTTAAGAATACAAAGATATTTCAACCAAATTAAATTGAAACCGTCTAAAGATCTCTATATCATCGTGTATGTACACTGTACAGTGTACAAGTACGTGGCGTGGTTTCTAAGTCAGGAAGTAGACAGAATATGAATGACTTGTATACGAGTATAATGTGCTTAACGTTTAGACGTGAAAACATTTTCATAGCACTGAAGGGAAATTTTACGATTCATTTAGACGTGTATTATTATCTATCTATCTAGGCTTTGTTATTAGTGTGTTAAAACTGTTTATCTTGCCGTTTAATTAGGTACTAGCTGTGTCCTACAAAAATGGTAAAATTTACTTGGGTTTATCCTAGTGACTTACTATTTTCATGCTAAATTTCATCCAAATCCATTTCAATCACTACTTTAAACTATTTAAATAAATGCATAGGTATTAAATATATACTTTGATACCTCTATTTTCATCAGACTTACCTAATTTATAACTAATTTATCGCCTAGACAAGAATCACTGTATGTATAAATAATAATAAAACTGCATCAAAATCTATTGCATAGTAAGCATACGTAAGGACGGACAGACCTAGTGACTTTATTTTAAACTATGTAGGTACCTATAAAATATAAATCTAAATTTTCATAATTTATAAAATAAAATACGAACGTCACTTTTCAACATAGGTACCTACTATGTATATTACAGAGGCCTCGCCTCAATAAATCCACACAGCAGTTAATATAAATAATTCCGCCATTTTCTCGTCAAGTCCCGTAATGTTGGTATTAATGAACTCGCTCAAACAAAAACCATTAACATCTATTAGTGACGGAATAAAACTGTCACCTGCAGTGAATTAGAGCTATAGTGCCACAAACTTATCTGACCCGGTGGCAAAAACTGGAACTACGTGCCGCCATTTTGAAATGTCACATTTTCACAGACTTTTCATACGAAATATTTTGTTTATATAAAAGAAAGCGACATCAGTGACACCTGTCACCGGGTCAGATAAGTTTGTGGCACTATACGAGCACCCTTGGGTGTGTGACAAGGTCATAATATACTAGCTACCCGCCCTGGGTTCGTTTGATGTTGAGTTATTTACTAAGAAGTCATTAGGTAACGAATGTATCCTATGTGATTACCTATTTACTAGGAAGTTATTATTGTTTCCTATATTGTCATATTAATATTATGTGGGCTAATTGAAACATATTCAAAATACCTACTTCATTACAAATGAAAATGATTTTGATGGTAGGTATATTTTTTGTTACCTATAATATACAGTAGAGCAGTAAGGAAATTAAGAAACACTTTTTTAACTCAAAATATTATTGTAATTAGTTAATCAATAAACATTTAGATGAAACGTTAAAATTTGAAATAGGTTTCATATAACTACCCACACAAAATTTGACAGTAAATTGCAGGTAGAGCCGAACATCTTCGAGAGTTATTTCTTTAACTCTAGACATACATACTCAAAAACCACGTCAAGGGGCAATATGGATTTTTGTAGGTACAATAATACTATTTAATACCATCGATTTCAAAATTACTCAGATTATTTCATTCGTTTTGATGCTTTCATAGACTAACACACAAATGAAACCTTTAAAACTCTCTCATTTCAATAACATAACTTAATTTAATCGGCTCTATTAAAGTCACAGTGCAAAATTGGATTAACTCGATGTTCCAAATTTCATAAGCCTAATTGATTAGATTATTAACATAGACTAATTCAAATGAACATCCACAAATCAGCAGAACACCTGCAATAAATCCAATAATTTACTACTAACATCAAACCATTTAGGGAGTATTTACCAAATAAATACTTGAGAACTTCCCTAATTGCGCCGTTTGTTAGAGTGGAATCTCATTGTGGATTTATTCTTCCCTTAGTTTTATTTGCTTTAGTTCTTATAAGTATATCATAGTCTTTATTGTAGCAGTTCAATCATAAGTAGATAGGTAACATGATAATATTTGGTTTTTATGGTATTCAAATGCTTTATAAATACATATTTTTAAGAACAGAATCCCGACTTTAATATTATTTCATATCTATACTAATATTATAAAGAGGAAAGGTTTGTATATATGTATGTATGGTTTTCACGCATAAACTACTGGACCGATTTTGATGAAATTTGGCACAGATAATCTTTAGACCTTGAGAAAGAACATAGGCTACCTTTTATTGCGAAATATGTACCACGGGCGAAGCCGGGGCGGACCGCTAGTATTAATATAACTAGGTAATGCTTATTTAACGTTGCTCTGCAAAAAAACAAGGAAAGAACGAGGTTATTAAGTTTATGTACCTACTTACCGGGAATCTGCTGTATCGGGAAGTTTAATTCATTGTGCTTTCGGAAAATTGAACCAACCAAAACGAATTTAGCGATCTAGTTACTCTGAAAATAGTTACTCCTGAGTCCTACATCTATATTTTAATTTAACCTTTACCTCAGATTTGATTTTTCAATGCATTAAAACCTCGTTATAAATAATCTAGATTTCTTATAAAATGTCTTTGAAACTGGGTACAGTAATCAGTAAATGTACATGTTTTCAATCAGACCAACAACGGTGAATCTATAGGTACTAATATTATAAAGCTGAAGAGTTTTGTTTGTTTGAACGCGCTAATCTCGGGTCCGATTTGAAAAATTCTTTCAGTGTTAGATAGCTCATTTATCGAGGAAGGCTATAGGCTATTTATCATCTCGCTAAGACCAACAGGAGTGGAGCACTGCGGGTAAAACCGCGGAGCACAGCTAGTCATAGGTACATATAATCGGACGCGTGTGATTTTGACCTATGTCACACACATGTTGTTCATAAGTTTACCTCTTTGTAAATAATTTAAAAGGTCTTGGAGCCTACAGTCTAAATTCTATAATTAGGTACCGACAAAAATAATTTCAATCAATAAACTAACTTGAGAATAGATTAATAATTATTACCTACGTAGGTACTGCGTACTATCTGCGTACTAAAATCTATTTAATTTTTGCAGGCTCTAGGAGACTAAATACAAGCTATAGCAATGTATTTGTTTGTTAACCAATAAGCTCTTTATATTAAAATTGTATCATAATATTTTATCAAATCAACTTTAATATAACTAATCTTGCTTGTTTTATTTCTACAACTAAGACGAATTTAGTTAGGCCTATACTATATAATGTACATCCAAAACATTTAGAAGTTAATGATATGAAGAACATAATATTATGTAGGTACAAACGACCAATAATCCCGACACATTATTCTCCTTTTCGTAGTCGAGTATTGTATTTAAGTAATTTATATCAACGTTCTTTCATTGCAATTCGTATCGTCGTACCTAAGTTGTAGGTCAGTAGGTAGAACAAGCTTGCCAAAAGTTTTATTAAATTGCATTGATTATATTGATCAGTTGAATCTCAGAAACCGGTGTAGACCAAGCTTATTTGTAGATATTTATAATATTTATTGGCAATTTATTTATAAATAATGCAACTTTGTATAAATATAGCTACAGTTATCTAAGGGTCGAGTCAGTCACCCTATGTGAGATGAAGAAATAGGACACTTTGAATAAAATAATTATTATTTTATTAATTATATTTTAATAATGGATGCTGAAAGACTACCTCTGCTATATGAAGCGCGAAGGAGACATACAAGGTAGGGTAAACCGCTTTTATTTGCTTAGAGGCTACCTCAATAACTAACTCATTTATTTTAAAGCATCTATCCTTTTAATTTTCTATTTTGTGGAATTTAGCATTCATGTTTTATACAATAAATAGGATATATTATAATCATAATTGATTTAATCAAAAATAATCATTAATAATGGGTCATTCATTTTTGAAAACTTAATGATCCATTGAAATGTTACCTTTTTTAGGCCTGACCTTGAGTTTTTTAGAGGACGCAATTTTATTTTTTTGATGTGTAGGGGGGGTCAGTGTGAAGCTATCACCAAGTTTGTGGGGTCGCCACCCTTGTCCCACGGCCGCCATCTTGAAAATAGCGGTTGAAATGGTTTTTACGATATATCTCTTAAACTATTTATCTGATAATAAAAAAATGTTAACATTATTCGTTGCAAATTAAATTCTCTACAACTTAGGTTCAGTAACTTTTTGTCGTAGAACTATAAACAAAAAAGTTATAAGCGAAAATGTTCAGAAATTAGAGATGTTTATATTTTTCAATAAAACTTTTTTTTATAAGTTTACGAAGAAATTATATCAGACCATTTTTGTAGATTGTTTTTCGTAGAACAACTTTTATTTACAACATTTTTTCATTAAGTAAATAGCTAAGGTTTTACAGCCATCCGAAGTGAGTACTATTTTAAGTACTCTTTACTATACAGAATACGATATATTATGTGTGTACTAATAATAATTTGTCATCAGTAATTATTTTATTTTTGTTATAATAATATTTTTAATAATTAATTTTACAATATTATTAATAATTAATTATTGAATCTTTTCCCCACAACCCAGGAGGTATAGTCTGGAAGTGCGTTTTTTTTTACGTCGAAAAGCAGGGCTGAAATGTTCTGCAGTGTGCTTCCATTGTTGTGGAGTCCGGGAAAAGAGCCAATAGCCAATTTATTATGTATAGTTACTACTGAAAAATAGTACTCACTTCGGATGGCTGTAAAACCTTAGCTATTTACTTAATGAAAAAATGTTGTAAATAAAAGTTGTTCTACGAAAAACAATCTACAAAAATGGTCTGATATAATTTCTTCGTAAACTTATAAAAAAAAGTTTTATTGAAAAATATAAACATCTCTAATTTCTGAACATTTTCGCTTATAACTTTTTTGTTTATAGTTCTACGACAAAAAGTTACTGAACCTAAGTTGTAGAGAATTTAATTTGCAACGAATAATGTTAACATTGTTTTATTATCAGATAAATAGTTTAAGAGATATATCGTAAAAACCATTTCAACCGCTATTTTCAAGATGGCGGCCGTGGGACAAGGGTGGCGACCCCACAAACTTGGTGATAGCTTCACACTGACCCCCCCTACACATCAAAAAAATAAAATTGCGTCCTCTATAAAATGCGACCCCAAATGTAACTTTTCAATGGACCAAAAATAAATATAATAAATTACCTACCTACTTTCAAAGAAAAACCCGCACAGTTCCCGTTCCCGTGGGATTTCCGGGATAAAACCAATCCTATGTGTTAATCCAAGCTACCTTCTATATGTGTGCTAAATTTCATTGTAATCGGTTCAGCAGTATTTGCGTGAAAGAGTAACCAACATACACAATATACATCTATCCTCACAAACTTTCACATATTTTATAATATTAGTATAATAAATTTAACCCATTGAGCCCCGAACGGCCCGATCGGTCCACGACACAATAGATTTTCTATTGTGTCTGTGATTCCGGGGCCTGAGTTATTAATTTAATTAATGATATAGGTATATCTATTTCGCACAATAACACATATTATTTATATTAGAACATAGATATAAATGTCAAATCTTGTGTATTAAAAGATTTGCCCTTTCAAAAATAGCGGTACGTTGACCTTTAGAGAAACGAGTTGCACTTTTGATGCACAATTTCACTGTTTTAGAGGACACTTTTGAATAAATTATTTCGTTTATTGTTTCCTTATTGCAGATGTAATTGCTAAAATATGTACCTATTAAATAACATAGTATTTATTAAAACATACGAAAAGAATTAAGAACGTTCCATTATCTCTGGAACAAAAATGTACGCTCTAACATAATTATATTGTTATCTCTCTCTATAATTATATTGTGGTGATAACAATATAATTATATTAGAGCGTACATTTTTTGTTTAATGAAATTTCCTTAAATCATAGCTCTCATTCCGTACATTGGAACATTTGAAATAAAACTAACATATTACATTTGAAATAAAACTAACATTAACATCGGAACATTCTAAAAACTTTTTATGTAAATTGTTCCAGGCCGCTCTCAATCGAGGAAGTACGCAGAACCCAAAACCAACAACCCTGGAGGCGCGCTCAGTATTTCATAATAGTTTTTTTCTGGGTGACCATGGCTACGTTCCTATCTCTTGTGGTCTGCATTCTGATGACCAGCGCTTGTTCTCTAACGGCGAAAGTGCCCAGTGTTCCGCCAGTACATTTAACGTTTGCACCGCTTTTGTCGCGGACCTTGCAATAGATTTTAGTTGATAGATCTTTAGGGAAAAAATAATATTATGATAATATGGAACAACGGAAAACAAATTTAAGTTAATATAAGATGTTCTATTTATCGGTTAATTATGGTACGAAATTTGAATTTTGTAATAAGCCTAGCAGTTTTCCAAGTAATGCTTATGTATTTAGTATTATAAGGCATTGTCCAAACTTGTCGATCGTCATCGAATCGCATATAATCACATGAAAAATATTAAATTTAGAAGGAATAGTTGGAATAATTTAAACCTACGTTTTAAAATAAGATCCAATTCACTATCCCAACAAAATGATTATCAGGAGAGTGACATTATCGGAAGTCTATAAATAATTGTACCTATTTCTGTGCGGTATATAGACAAGGTATATAATTTCTATGATATATAATCTACATAATGAAATTAGCTACCTATATAATGTGGCATAATGTTTGTAGAAATAGTACATACAGTTATGAATGAGGACGTGTCTAAATGCATTCATCTTGTCGCAATGTGCCCATTTTATATTTTTAGAAGTAAATATTAAATGCCCAAAGAAATTCCAATTGAAACCTATTACATATACATACATATATTGTATATATATTGAAAAGGTAAGTACTTACTAACCTTGTTACTTAAGTGTAGGAACTAATTACTACAAGTAACTTTAACCAAAAAGCTTATTGCGAAGATTTTAAAATAAATCTTTTAAAAGTTAAAACTAGTCTAAGAGTTAATGGTTACGTCTGGATACGTTGAAATAAAACAAATTGTAACATAAATATTGTATTTTATTCATCCTTATAAAGTAACAATCATTAAATAAACTGAAATCAATATTGAACTATATCATGAAAATATTTCTTGGATAATTATTTTTATACATTCACTATAAAAGTTTAAAAACTTAATTAGTGGCTTGAATCATGGGCTTTTTTATGCATTTCGTATTTTTCTACTGTATCAATATAAATTTGTCTTAAAAAGTACATTTTTGAAGTGAAACTTCTTTATCAGGGTTGGAAAAAAATTTAGTGTAACATTTTATCGTTACGCGTGACATTTTTCCGTTACGCGCCATCTTGATTCGACGTATTTCTGTAAAATTGCATATAGTAAATTATTTTTTGAAAAAATAAGGTCATAAAGAAGTTTCACTTCTTACGTGAGTACACTAGTACACGCACACATTTTTTTTAAAGTCGTTACAAACGAACAGTACGATTCATCATTCAAACTTAATGGCGGCTCGGAACATCATATGATCCGATGCGCAGAAAACAATTATTTTAGGTATTAGCGGGACGTTAACCTGTGCGCACCCGCACTCGCAGTCACACCTAACTCTCGAACCGCCATTAAGTTTGAGTCGAACTGTACCTGCTTATTAAATGGGTATGAATCTAGTTTCTTCGTATAGTACCATTTTTCAGTTAGAATGATTAGAATTACATATATATGTAATACAATACAATAAATAATAGTTATAGGCACGTTGTAATACTGGCTCATTATTTTTAGCAAATTCTACTACAACTATAATAATTACGCTATTATCTATGATAACAGTTATTCGAATTTTAAGGGAATTTTCTAGGTGAATAACATATTATTATAATTAATCTTTTAATTCGTAAAACCGAAGTAACGAATGTAACAGTACACAAAGTAAAGGGCAAGATACAAAATAAATGAGAAAATTTAATGTTATTGCAATAAATTATAATATAAAAACACAATATATGTTTTTGGTTTAAATTATTATTATAGCACCTGTTATTATATTAGATTGTGACCTGTGACGTCACAGGACAGAAATAATTTTATCTTTGAAAAGTTTTCAATGTCGTTTATGCTGATCGGAATAAATACAAACCGATAACAAAATATATGCTCATTTCATTAGACATTTAACAGTAATATTAACATTTATTTAGGCTGTTATAGTACTTCTATACTAATATTATAAAGAGGAAAGGTTTGTATGTAGGTATGTATAGTTTTCACGCATAAACTACTGGACCAATTTTGATGAAATTTGGCATAGATAATTTTTAGACCCTGAGAAAGAACATCTACCTTTTATTGCGAAATATGTACCACGGGCGAAGCCGGGGCGGACCGCTAGTATTTTATATTTTATCATGTTGTTCTTATATTTTGATAGTAACGGAACAATTTGAATTTTTTATAAGACATCAATCATAGTGTCCGAAATGTTAATTTACTTGTAGGTTCAAATTACCTCTATTATTCAAATCTAGACGGATTTACTATAAGCAAATAAGAAGTCATGAAATTTGGCTAAGCCGTTCTTGAGTGACACTATTTATTAGTAACAAAATAAAGTGTTAAAGTGTCATAGTGTAAGTAACACACTTCCTTTTATTTTGAAATTTGACATTTTACTATAAAACAAATAAATATCAAGTGATCAATCGACACAATGAATCTGGTATAGAGTACAGAGCGTATAATAAAATTTCGTCTGGACACCTGCTTTGGCTGCTTTGCTTCACGAGGTTTGTCAGTTCGTCCAACGCTTCTTCCAGAATTTTCTGTCGTTTGACGAATCTGTGAATAGAATTTTGGGTTAAATGACTGAAGCATTTCAGTTGCAGTTTGAACCTTACCAACATGATAAGGTTCAACTTTATTCCAGTTTTAGAAGTTAAATCATATTTTTTAAACTAGCTGCGCTTCGCGGTTTCACCCGCGTGGCTCAGATCCTGTTAGTCTTAGCGTAAAGATATAATTATAGCCTATATTATATAGCCTTCTACGATAATGGGCTATCTAACACCGAAAGAATTTTTCAAATCGGACCAGTAGTTCCTGAGATTAGCTTGTTCAAACAAACAAACAAACTCTTCAGCTTTATAATATTAATATATAGATATATTTATTTATTTATTTATCAATTTAATATACCACACTAAGTAAAATATTTACAACTATACAAAACGCATTAATATGCATGTGAACATTATTATATTAATGATAATGTTCGTGCATTATCCCTACTATAATATTATAAATGCGAAAGTAACTCTGTCTGTTACGCTTTCCCGCTTAAACCTCTCAACCGATTTTGATGAAATTTGGCACAGACAATCTTTAGATCCTGAGAAAGAACATAGGCTACCTTTTATTGCGTAATATGTACCACGGGCGAAGCCGGGTCGGACCGCTAGTTATTAATATAATAATGCATGAACGCATTTTTGAAGTGAAACTTCTTTATCGGGGTTGGAAAAAAATTATTATTACATTTTTTCATTACGCGCCATCTTTTTCTTTTCCTACCACGCGTGATTCGACGTATTTCTGTAAAGTTGCATATAGTAAATTAATTATTTTTTGAAAAATAAGGTCATAAAGAAGTTTCACTTCTTACGTGTGTACACTGTACACGCACACATTTTGAAGTGAAAACTTCTTTAGCGGCGTTGAGCACTTTTTCCGTAATGGGTATAAAATCTTAAACTCGCGTCAGGACACGTGACCTGATCGAAAAAGCGTAAGACGGATACCATTCCAAAATATCAAACATGCTCAACGTTAATAATCAAGTTTTCACTTCTGCCGGCACTCCCGGAGTGCAACCCGTCTTTTTTCTAGTCAGGACATCTTACATGGATAGAATATGCAAGGAGAAGGGGGTGGAGGGGCTACTCACGCAGCGCACGTGTGTCGGAAGGCGGGCGGCAGGTGCGGCGCGAGCAGCGGCGCCGACAGCTGCGCGGCGAGGTGCCGCACGCACGCCGCTTCGCACGCTAATGCTAACACGTTAACGCGAACGCGACCGAGCACGCTTTGTAGACCGAGGTGTACTAGCATTGAGGTGACTTGGTTGTTGATCTGTAAAAAATAATAAAATATTTAACCGAACGTTTTACTTCGGAACGTTTTATTTACACCCGATAAGATATCGATAAATTCAAACTCAAACATTTATCTATTCAATTAGACTTCTTTTAGAAGCACTTTCGAGTCGTCATTACATATTTTTACCATTTACCACCGATTCGAAAAGCAGTATCTATGGAGAAGTACCGACAAGGAACTCTTCGATACTGGGTACAACGCATTCAATTCTCTTTTTTCAATATGGAAATGATTGTACCGAAAATGTGATGTAAAGAATTTGCTTTGGCTCATTCAAAAACACCTTTGAATAAAGTGTATTGTTTTGAAATTGTAATTTAAAAGAAATATCACTTGTGAATATATATAAGGTATGTCCAAGAACAAATCCTTGAGGTACCCCGACATGACAGCTGTATATGGCAGATCTAACGTCTGCATATTTCACCGAATCGACATTTACAACTTAGCTTTTCAAGGTCACCAAATGGTAAAAAAGAGTGCTAAAGAATTATGCTACACTTATTCGTCATACTTATTCGTTATTTTTTATATATCAGACTTTATCGAATGCTTGTTGTATATCTTGTTTTTGTGATATTATTTCCTTCAAAATTCAGATTCATAATCTATAACATTAACTGACCTGAACTTCACAATGTCTCTTGGAGTTCTTGGTGATTCTTTCACTGGCCGTGATGAAGGTGACAGATAAACATGGACTGTTAGATTTGTCGCCCTCGGTCCAACTTATTGAACGGCCACCTGTACAAAATTGAAAAAACTCTAAAACATTATACTGCCTTCAACGCTGAAGTTGTCAATTTGACAATATTTATATTTACGTCAATTACAGAACGAAAAATCTCACCATATTCAGGATTCCGAACTGTGGTATCTGGGTTCAGTTTCTGTTTGACAAAATCAACTACATCTATGGAGGCTACTTTGTATTCTCGTAACCTGAAAACAATTACATTTCATTAAAAATTTTGAACAGCTGTGTATAGAAATTAATAGTTTTCTTTGTTCCTTTGAATAGGTATTAATAGTTTTCTTTGTTCCTTTGAATGGGAATTAATAGTTTCCTTTGTTCTTATATTTGTAGTGTAATGTGGTAGTTAGTGGTGGTGGTGGTGTTAAACCTGTGTTTTGTGTATTAAGTGTTTGATACTAGCGCTATATTTGGTTGTGTTAAATCTGTGTTTGTTACAGTTCGATTCAAACGTAATAGCGATTCGGAAGATAGCTGCGAGCGCACGCGCGCGCAGTCCTTCAATACAATCTAACAGACAAACATTTAGATATGAGCGGGACGGGCGGCCGTTCCGCTCATATCTTAATGTTTGTCTGTTTACTGCGCATCCGATCGTAAGATGTACCGAGTGTCATTTGGTTTGAATCGTACTATACTAGTGAAGTGGGGCCCTGAAACTGAAACACGTGCACGCCACTGGGCCACTCACCTGGCGCCCTCCCAGCACGTGGCGAGCACGTACGCGTGGTCGTGCCGCAGCAGCAGCGCGGCGCGCGTGTGGTGCGCGCAGTCCGCCCCCGCGCCCGCCCCCGCGCCCGCCCAGCACGCGGCCCGCACGCCACTGGCACACTCACCTGGCGCCCTCCCAGCACGTGGCGAGCACGTACGCATGGTCGTGCCGCAGCAGCAGCGCGGCGCGCGTGTGGTGCGCGCAGTCCGCCCCCGCGCCCGCCCCCGCGCCCGCCCAGCACGCGGCCCGCACGCCACTGGCACACTCACCTGGCGCCTTCCCAGCACGTGGCGAGCACGTACGCATGGTCGTGCCGCAGCAGCAGCGCGGCGCGCGTGTGGTGCGCGCAGTCCGCCCCCGCGCCCGCCCCCGCGCCCGCCCAGCACGCGGCCCGCACGCCACTGGCACACTCACCTGGCGCCCTCCCAGCACGTGGCGAGCACGTACGCATGGTCGTGCCGCAGCAGCAGCGCGGCGCGCGTGTGGTGCGCGCAGTCCGCCCCCGCGCCCGCCCCCGCGCCCGCCCAGCACGCGGCCCGCACGCCACTGGCACACTCACCTGGCGCCCTCCCAGCACGTGGCGAGCACGTACGCATGGTCGTGCCGCAGCAGCAGCGCGGCGCGCGTGTGGTGCGCGCAGTCCGCCCCCGCGCCCGCCCCCGCGCCCGCCCAGCACGCGGCCCGCACGCCACTGGCACACTCACCTGGCGCCCTCCCAGCACGTGGCGAGCACGTACGCATGGTCGTGCCGCAGCAGCAGCGCGGCGCGCGTGTGGTGCGCGCAGTCCGCCCCCGCGCCCGCCCCCGCGCCCGCCCAGCACGCGGCCCGCACGCCACTGGCACACTCACCTGGCGCCCTCCCAGCACGTGGCGAGCACGTACGCATGGTCGTGCCGCAGCAGCAGCGCGGCGCGCGTGTGGTGCGCGCAGTCCGCCCCCGCGCCCGCCCCCGCGCCCGCCCAGCACGCGGCCCGCACGCCACTGGCACACTCACCTGGCGCCCTCCCAGCACGTGGCGAGCACGTACGCATGGTCGTGCCGCAGCAGCAGCGCGGCGCGCGTGTGGTGCGCGCAGTCCGCCCCCGCGCCCGCCCCCGCGCCCGCCCAGCACGCGGCCCGCACGCCACTGGCACACTCACCTGGCGCCCTCCCAGCACGTGGCGAGCACGTACGCATGGTCGTGCCGCAGCAGCAGCGCGGCGCGCGTGTGGTGCGCGCAGTCCGCCCCCGCGCCCGCCCCCGCGCCCGCCCAGCACGCGGCCCGCACGCCACTGGCACACTCACCTGGCGCCCTCCCAGCACGTGGCGAGCACGTACGCATGGTCGTGCCGCAGCAGCAGCGCGGCGCGCGTGTGGTGCGCGCAGTCCGCCCCCGCGCCCGCCCCCGCGCCCGCCCAGCACGCGGCCCGCACGCCACGCGCCCACAGCGCGCGGGCCAGCACGCGGCACGAGCGCGCGTGCTGGCTCGATACGCACACGCACACTAGGTCTTGCTGCAATACGTTATTTACGTCACCATAAAGTTGAAAAAAAGACGTGTGGCACTCGGGGACTGCCGCGGTAAAGCTATTGCATAGCATGCCTTCAAGCCACACCTCCGAGCCCGTCGGAGAGGGAAGCGTGAGGTTTTTTCGTTACGGAATTTCTCGATTCGGTCCCCGCGCTCAAGGCCCGAGATAGAAGCTATGCAATAGCTTAAAAATCGTAAGATTATAATATATCTCTCGAGATCGTAAACAAAAAATTTTGATACGTAACATCTGATAACAATTTAACGGATTATTCTTCGGTAGATTATAATCTATCGAAGTGAAACCGTTAAATTGCAAAATGGCATTAGACATAACGCACCAAGCGCGCCACGCTGTTCACCTGAACAGATCTAACATTATGGGTTAAGTTAGTTGCGGTTAATTTTAAAAAAGTATACAAATACAGAATCTCCGTCTGTTTCGGCAGCCGCTGTAGTTTATAATTTTTGTAAAAACATGTTTAACGACGTGGCTGAATGCAAGCCACTCCTTTGCCTATAAAATAGTAAAGTATCGACACGATCCAAGATACGAACCATCACTAACACGAACTGTCATAGGAATCAAGGTTCGCCGTGCCGACTATAGTAACATTAGGAGCATTTGTAAACTAATCACGTCACAAACAGTAAGATCGGCCAACAGGACAGCCTTCAGACAGTTTACAATAATTTAATGAACGTCACACTATTATTTAACGTTTTAACGTCGCTAGATTATAATTTAACAGAAATAATGCGTTTATTTGTATACACTACAAACTCAACACAATTTTTCAACAGTTTGCAATCTCGCGTGTCAGATTATAACCTTGGTTTACTGTTTTTTCACCTTTCAAAACTCATTTAACTATCAAATCGTGAAAAAAACGTGGCTTTTTCGTACGGATTACGCCTTGGTGTTCAAACGTTGTATACTTAATGCTATACTTGCTACCAACTCACAACATAAATTGGGAAATTGTGTAGAAACGCATACATACTTATTACGTGCAAATTAATATTGGGGTCACTACCCGTTTTGATTTCTAATATACACTGATTTAATTTCAATGTTTAGTTGCACAGAACTAATAACTTATATTTGAAAGAAAATATAGAAAAATTATATCATGACGCCGGATTCAAACTCGCATCCTTAGCCAAAAAACGTGGTGAGGATATTTTCTCCAGTAAGAAAAGACAACTAACCTCATAATTTTTCTCAACAACATTTGGCAGTTCCACTTCCATGCATTTCAAGATGGCCGCCATTCGTTCCAGAGATAGCGAGAAACCAACTGAACTACACGTTAGTTCAGCATTATCGTGATCTTTCTCAGCACGGGCCACTTTCCAGAACTCTTCCACGAGGTTATCATATCTAAAAGGTCTCGATAAATGACAAATAGAAATTTATGCTAACTTATATTACGTCTACAACAAATTTAAAACAACGGTTCAATGCTAACTTCAAGTCAGTCCACCATTTTGAATCTATACTAATATTATAAAGCTGAAGAGTTTGTTTGTTTGAACGCGCTAATCTAAAGAACTACTGGTCCGATTTGAAAAATTCTTTCAGTGTTGGATAGCCCATTTATCGAGGAAGGCTACAGGCTATATAATATCGTTATTACGCTAAGAACAACAGGAGCGGAGCCACGCGGGTGAATCCGCGGAGCGCAGCCAGTATTTAATATTTAATAATGTCATAAAGTTTGAAAAGCGCTATGTTATTTCAATTTATAATGATTTTGATGGTGATTATATCACAATACATTTCAGGAAGCGACATTGATAAAAAAGACGTGTGGCACTCGGGGACTGCCGCGGTTAAGCTATTGCATGCTATGCCTTCAAGCCACACCTCCGCGCCCGTCGGAGTGGGGAGCGTGAGGATTTTTCGTTTCGGAATTTCTCGATTCGGTCCCCGCCCTCAAGGCCCGCGATAGAAGCTATGCAATAGCTTAAAATACAATTGAATTTTTGATTTGTGACATATGAAACATTGTTCTTCAAGTAACAATGTTCTTACTCAATAAACATTTAAACATACATTTAATTAATTTCAACATATATAATTATTAATTATATTACCTGCCCCCCGCAGCAATGAGGTCTTTTGTGCGATGTTTAGCAGCGGGCTTAGAGTGTTGTCTCAATACTGACATCTGCCAGAATACTCCGCGGTGTTGCGTCGCGTTGTACGCTAGGAACGGCGCTACTGTGATTGGACACTGTTTTTGGGAGAATAAAATGGATAAATACAAAATTAGATTGGACACTGTTTTTGGGAGAATAAAATGGATAAATACAAATACGTTTTGTATTCCATAAGTCGGCCTTATGGAATACAAACCGTTGCTTTAATAAGATTTAAAAATGAATAAATAAGCCACAAGCACAGACTAGAAATAATATACTAATGGTCTTACTAATAAAATGTTATCCGTTCGCTTTGCAATAGATAAGTTATTGCAATAACCTGTCTTGTTTTTATGGTTGACGTTTCATGTGAGCAAGAGCAG
The DNA here is from genome assembly GCF_061535395.1 of Colias eurytheme. Lineage (NCBI taxonomy): Eukaryota > Metazoa > Arthropoda > Insecta > Lepidoptera > Pieridae > Colias > Colias eurytheme. Next base: position 8,832,153 of record NC_142997.1, on the reverse strand, counting down.
GACACAGCTATGGTAGAAATTTATCCATTGTTTAACTTTTTATTAGTAAGGCCGTAAGTATACACCACAAGTTTTACTAATGTAGAGTTTTAACGTGTGATTGATAAACGTAAAAAACGTAAACGTAAAACGTAAAAATGGTTTAAAAGTATAACTATAAAGTTTTATGCCCGCTCTTTTATGTAGCTAAAACTGCTTTCGAAACATGTAAAAAATATTAAATTGTGTATTTTGGCAGTTCCAAAGCGCACCTGGACGAAATATAGTAGAATTGTTTGAGTTTGAAAATGTCTATTCGAGTAGGCTTGTACTTCAATCCTATCTATAAAAAGTTATTCAAAATTGAACCTTAACACCATAGCAATAAGGATTACCTCACACCCAACATCGTTTCCTTATTCTACCATAACTACCCACAAAAAATCATTCAAAATTGAACCCTAACAACATAGACATAAGGATTACCTCACACCCCAATTCCGCAGCATCACTGCAAACCGTCTCCAGTTCTCTTACAGCTCTTTCCAACGTGTGACTCCACTTATCTCTTCTCACTTGAGCGACGAGATCTCTCACTTGCTTTATATCTACATTTGCTTCCATTAGACGAAGTAGATTGGTTATGTCACGGTTTGTGACGCATAGAGTGGCTAAATGCGTCTGTAATTGGAGACTTGTTATGCGTCCTGTAATAATAAAAATAGAATTATCTAGAATGTAAATTAACCCATTGACCACCGAGTGGCCCGATCGGGCCGAGACACAATAGATTTTCTATTGTGTCTGTGATCCGAGGACTGACGGAATAATAAATTGCATTCTTTTTATTTAATTATAGCAATTAATTCAATTAAAATGCATTTTGACAAAATTGTACAGGAGATGAACGTTACAATTAATTTTATTTCGATTTTTTTACATGACTAAAATGTTCAACAAATTTTCGTTCTAATTAATTATATTAGATAAAAACAAATTACAATGTTTTGTCCCCATGCAAACAAGCTAATAACAAAGGTAAATATAATTTCTAAGTATTAGTTTATAATACTTGCGAAAACTCTCAAAATTATTTGTCCCAATAGCTCTCCTAGTACAAGTCTATTGATAAAATTAGAAAGAAAAACAGTGTATTCTATCATAAACACATACTATTTATTCAAATTTTTGCTTGCTTAATATATGTAAATATCAACATATAACGAGACATTCACTCACCCAGACTAACATCAACCAACACTGGGTATATTAACGAGTGTTTGTCCAGAGCAACGCCGCAGGACAGTAATAGTGCTTTGAGTAACTCCGTGTGATTTAATTGTATGGAGACTTTTAGGGAACTAGCTGTAGCTGCCCTGTATGCTACTACTAGTAATTCTGCGTCAGGCCAGAGGGTATCTGTAAATTATATTATACAGTTATTATTGTAAAATATTGATTCTTTTTTTCTGGATGATTATTATTTTGTTAATTAATGCTTGTAATATTTTTCTAATACGTAGTAGAATTGATACCTAGTAAGTAATAATTATTTCATACTTATTTATAATTTATATGAATAGGTTACTATAAAGCAAGTTCAGTTAATAATAAAAATATTTAAAAAATACATTAATAAACCGGATTTTTCTTTTCTTCCTCTAAAGAAGTAAATCGATTTCAAATTATTTATTCAACAAAGGATAACATATGCAGAAAAAAATCAAAATAAAATTCAAAATTTGCTGTCCTTACAAAGAAAAACAATCCTTTTATTTCACAAACACAAAACTCAAAAGTACTAAATAAAGTCTTACCAGTACAAGGTGTGACCATATCAAAAGCGCACTCAATAATCTCTCTCGGATGGAACCCTTTCACTGTCCTCTCAGTTTCTCTATACACGCGATCAACGACGTACCGACGCATGTATTTAGTGCCCGAGTACGCAATATGCCTGGAATTATATGGCAACTTTAATGGAATATGGTAAAAGGGAGTAATGTTTATTTGTATTTTGAGCAGGAATTTTGATAAAGACAGAAAATGTATTGCCAAAACAATCAAATGATATCTATATGAAGTAAAACAAATATAACATCTTTATACAGAACAAATGAAGAATTATGAATATAAATATGTATTCGATTTTTATGAATTTAAATGAGGCAAACGGACACGGATATATGCCATACGAAACAAGCGAAACAGCGCTTATTTTCAAGCCAATCCGGACAGTGAACTTTTGCCTGTTTCAATGGTTATATGAATGCAACATTATATTTAGATGTGCATACACTTCATTATAGTACAGACAGAGCACCATAAGAATTTAGTCTAACAATAAAGTACAAAATAAAGCAACATCTAAAACATATTTTCTTTAATAACATTTTATTGTTAACCAATAAAAACAAAATCAGAAAAATTAACGCCTAATTAAGCTTCATTTACTGTAGGTCAAATAATTTACTATAAATTATCATATAAATCATTAAATTTACCTAGCAAACGGCAGTCTCAAGTCATGTGGCAAGTGGCATACAGAACCCGATAAAGTCATAACTTTAACCGCATTAGGACATTGGTCCCAGCGACTTGCTCTAGGCGTCAGTAATGGTGGAGAGAACTCGATCGCGCCGTGACTTCGGAATATCTGGAAACAAATTAATTGCGACATATGTAATAAAATCGTAGGTAGGAGTCAAAACTGTACATTGAATATTGACGTGACAACGTCTTATAATTCGATAGAGCCGGCTGCACGCACGAAAAAACATGACTCATGCGGCGTTACCTCGCTCTGAGGCGTTCCATGTAAGGCTTGAAGTGCAAGCGAGAGCGCGGAACGAGTGACAAAGAAGCATAATCGGACGTTGTCCCGTTCAACTATAGTCAGTAAACCGACTTTACAGACAACCAATTTTTTTTTAAAAGAATACTTAGGGCGTGATCTACAATCGATATAGAAGCCAAAAAATATAGTTTTAAAAATTTTGTCTGTTTGTGCGTCCGGGCTAAGCTCAAGAAGTACGGCATGGATTTACTTCAAATTTTGCATGAATATTACTAACAGGTCGGGTCAACATAATATAGTCTATATATCATCACAATGCGGGTAAAACATCGGGGCACAACTAGTACACATATGAGGAACAAAATCAATGGACACCATCAATAAGTAGCTGGAAACATTACCTTTAAAATCGCCTTCTTAATTGCTTCTATCATATCCAACGGCTTGGCCTTCACAGCACTATGGTATGTAAAGTCTTCTGCAGCTGAGGGTCTCTGGTCCAAACACGCGGAGACCAGCTTCAAATAGCCCCTGGATCCTCTCCCCGCGAGGGTGTGGGACAGGAGACCACATAAAGCACCTTCAGGTACTGCTCTTGGTACATGCTCGCTGGCTAGTAGTTCTGCGCTCGTGGGGCGAAGACTTGCGTCGTGGTCCAGGAGCCATCTGTTAGGAGATTTTGGGTAAAATCATTCTCTCAGATAATTTAGAGTTACCTACTAAAGATATAAAGATATTAAGTAGTAAGATGCTACAAAGTATAAGGTAAAAAAATTGGTTGTCTGTAAAGTCGGTTTACTGACGATAGTTGAACGTGACAACGGCCGATTGTGCTTCTTTGTCGCTCGTTCCGCGCTCTCGCTTGCACTTCAAGCCTTACATGGAACGCCTCATAGCGAGGTAACGCCGCATGAGTCATGTTTTTTCGTGAAGCCGGCTATATCGAATTACTAGCTGTGCCGCGCGGTTTCACCCGCATTACTCCGCTCCTGTTGGTCTTAGCATGATGATATATAGCCTATATTACTCGTGGATAATGCAGCTTTCGAATGGTGAAAGAGTTTTTAAAATCAGTCCAGTTTATGAGCCTATTCATTACAATCAAACAAAGAAAGTTTTCCTCTTTATAATATTAGTGTAGATGAAAAATCATCTTAGATATCACGGATAGTAGTTGCATCACTGTTCACCTAATATAAATAAAATTAGAAACGTAATTTTGTCTCATTAAAATAAGAATGAATAATATCTGTGATATACTAACCTGATAACATGTATCTGCTTCGAATTCTCTTCAATCTCGAAGTCACACGGCATTTTTATCTCTCTCTTTCTTAAGTTAGACAATACTGTGTATCTCTCCGTCCCCGTTTCGAACGGAGAGTGGAACATCTCAAAGAGAATTATCCCAAGGGAGTATATATCGACTTTCTGATTGTATATCACTTTGGTGGCCGATTGTTGAAGTTCCGGTGCAACGTATAGTGTTGTTCCTACCTATAATTATTAACAAAGATTTATGTAAGTACCTCCTAAAAAATATTATTAAGAAATATTTAAAATATAACTGACTTACTTTTCCAGTCAGCAATCCATCAGTATCCTTACTGTCTTGTATTCTTTCTGAAATGAGAAAACGCCTTAAATTAACAACTCCAATAGAATGTTTTAAACTGAAAAAGTTTTTGAGGTGAAACTTCTTTAAGCGCGTTGAGAGTAAAATTTCGTCGTGGCAATACGGTCACGTCATGGAGTAAGGCAACGATTTTAGAACGTGACTAGTGTTGCCGCTCGATAGTCCACTATCGATAGTCTATCGATTAACTATCGATAGTTGGGGAAAATCAATAGTATCGATAGCACTATCGATACTATCGATAGTGTCGATACTATCGATAGTATCGATAGTCCTATAAGCGTAAATACTATCGACACATAGCAATACCATCGATAGTATCGATACTATCGAAGCTCAATATCGAACGAACTATCGATACTATCGATAGTGTCGATACTATCGAAGCTCAATATCGAACGAACTATCGATACTATCGATAGTGTCGATACTATCGATAATATCGTCCCATCGATAGTGACCTTTTTCTCGATAGTATTGCTTTATCAATAATATTATAGTGGATGACAGAGAACTAGATGTTTGGTTATAATACTTTTCAAGTTATCTATTGGCGCTTTGTACAATCCATTTTTTTTAGTTCGTTAATTCGTAATCCAATAAGCCCATTGACTGACCCATTATACCAAGAAATCGTGAACAATACTATTGCACAATTTACTACTATCGATAGCTCAAAACTATCGATAGTATCAGTACTATCGATAGTATCGATTGTAGTTGCAATATTCAGTAGCAATAGTATCAATACTATCGACAGTATCGATAGTATAGCAACTATTGGCAATCAATACTATCGATTTTATCGATACTATTGCAGTTCATCAATAGTATTCCATGATTAACGCTATCGATAGTATCGATAGTATCGATAATATCGATACTATCGATAGTGCTATCGATATTCTGACTTATTTTCAAGGTCAACTATCGATAGTCAAACTATCGATAGTTCGGCAACACTAAACGTGACGTTTTTTTAATCTTGCCAAAGAAGTGTCACTTCTGACACGTGTGCTCGGCACACACGCTCTTTTTTTAATGCGGTTGTCATTTCATAATTTGAGAAATATAACCACAACAGATATTAAAAATGTTAACTGAATATAATAGAATAAATAGAAATACCATAGACTAATATAAATGAGTAAAATCAATTCAATTATTTGCATGTCAACTTACCATCAACTGGCAAGCCAGTAAAGACCTTAGTTGCCAGACCGAAGTCACCAATTTTAACATGGTCATTTGAATCCAAGAATATATTGACCGGTTTTAAATCTCTGTGTATCATACCCTTTTGGTGAACATGTGCTAAACCTGCAAAATAGATTTATTGCAATTATTCTAATTAATGCATTGCCATAATATAGAAATAGAGAACGGTTTATTTGCCACAATAATAAAAATATAAATCTATATTGATGCATAGTATATTTTCAATATATTCCGCAAAACAACTTTTTAAACCAAATATCCAAGAGAAAAATTGTCATAGGAAATTATAAGTACCTTGAGTTGTCCTTGTCAGTCAGAAACTATTTCTGCAGCGCTATTTTTTACCATGTGCTATTTAAATGACAAAAAGTAAAAATGTTTCGTACACTACCACATGGTCTGAACGAATTTTCTAGATTTATTTTCTACAACAAACACATAATATACATTTGACTGACCGGTTGGCTTGGTTGGTAGTGGCCCTGCTTTCCAAGCCAGTGGTCGTGGGTTCGATTTCCAACCGGGGCAAATATTTGTGTGATGAACATAGATGGATCAGATGGTGCCGTGTGTGAAAATTGTCTTGAATTTGAAAAATTTACACAAACTGACAATATTACCTACTCTTCTATACCAAAAAATAGTTTGGCTTACCTTCCAAAATCTCCCTAAACAGTCTCCACGCCCTAAAATGCTCTTGATATAATCCATTATCAATCGCCTGTCTCAGCGTATTCTTTTCACAGAACTCCATTTGTATATAAAGTACTTGTTGGAGCCGAGGTTCTGATGATATCGTGGTGTCTTCGGATGGAGTAGACTCGGATTTTTGGGATACTCCTTCAAATTCTATCACGCTACTTGAGTCGTCGTCACCTCTGGATAGTAGAAATCATGGGGCAAGTTAGTTATTTGTTTTATAATAACGCAATTCAAAATAAATTATAACAACTATAAAGAAAATCCCAGCAAGCAAAATCCCCTCATAATCGTAAACCTACTTTATAAATGTTTAAAATGTTGGTTGATGGTCAGAAACGGTTATATAGGCAGTGATAAGTTAATTCCTTAGTTATTGTTTTTCCAGATGCCTCTTGTATTCATAACAAACACTTTTAATTTAATTTAATAACATATTTGTCTTTCTTTTCCATCCCCACAGATTTAACAGAATTTCCTCTGAATACGCAGACGAAACCCTGTGCGGACAACTAGTCTAATATAAATTCTAGAAATCTACAAATATTCCACTTACTTCATAATATTGAACCATAGATCCGGTTCATCATCATCATCATCACTGGAATCCTCTTCACTATCCGAAGATTCGTCTCTGGCCTGAACTGGAGCATCCGACATAGACCAATTTACCTTTAAATGAAGTTTTATATAGTACTGTTACCTAATTACTAGTTTATCTATACTAATATTGTAAAGCTGAAGAGGTTATTTGTTTGTTTGAACGCGCTAATCTCAGGAACTACTGATCCGGTTTGAAAGATTCTTTCGGTGTTAGATAGCCTATTTATCGAGGAAGACCATAGGCTATATAAAATCACGCTAAAACCAACAGGATCGGAGCCACGCGGGTGAACCCGCGGGGCGCAGCTAGTAGTTCATCCAAAGAATAACTACAAAAATATGAATTTCTAATGCAAAATTAAAATGATTTAATTCAAATTAGTGTTAATGAAGACAGTGTGTTGCTATAAAAAAGGAAAATAGTGAAAATACATCTACCAGCTGTAGTAATGCTTGATATTTTGAAAATTATTAGAAACAAACTGAATGAAATTTTTTCTAGCTATCCTAAAAACAAGATTAATTAGTTCAATACCAACCTTAACACCCTGTCCTAACTTAGCCACAACATCAGCTAGGCTATCCTTTTTCCTCACAGGGCTTTTAGATATACTTGTCTCTTCTATTTCAGTATCTATTATAGTTTCTATCCAGGCATTATAATAACGCACTACGTTTTCATGATTAAGTCGAGATAGCAGTTTAACTTCGCGAGTGATTTTCTTATTTAATTCTACGCTCTTAGGGTTCAATTTCACGTGTTTTATTGCGTAGAAACCACCGTCTAACTTGTTTTTGACCTGAAATGAAACCATTAAGAAATTTAAGGTAAAGATATGTTGTTGGGATTTATTCATTTATCTTCTATATTTATTTATCTTTTAAATAATTTGGTAGATATTTCTGGTACGTACACATTACACAAGCAGATTTATTTGAATTGTATTTTTCCTGTTTAATTTTCAATTAATCTCAAGATTTTGTTACGCAGAATGTTTTATGAGTGTCATTGACAATCTTTATTTACTTGAAATAATGGTCTATGAAACATTCCAATTAATTTTACCTTTAAAACATCACCAAAAGCGCCTTTGCCGAGCCAAGTCAGTATCTCAAACTCGGCGTTCAATCTCGAATGCCCATTGACTAGATTCCCTATATTATTCAACTTTTTGGCACCATCTTCGTCCTGCAAAGGTTATTTTCATACAATACGTAATATGAACATTTTTCATCATAAAAATATGAATATAAGTACCTACTTGAATAACCAAAATTAAGTATTTTTTAAGGCAAAAAGATACGGGTTCTGGGACTTTTTCCTATTCTTTAAAAATTTATAATTGATAAAGCATTTGAATGCTATAAAACTAAATATTAAATCATAATTTTTTATCATGGTAAGTAACAAGTTGCATGTATAATTAATACACAAAAAGAACTTACTTCAGACTCACTCTCTCCATTATTATTTTCTTTACTATTTGGCAATTTCAATGGAGCATCCACTAAGAAGCCATGTTTGACCAATTGTTCCGCTGACCATTGCGTATGCTCGTCTTCTGTTAAGCATCTGTAATACAATAATGATTGTGTTACAAATAAGAATTTATTGTTTCTGATACATTATGATACAAAAAACTGATAATGTCCATCATATTTTGTCAAATAATCAATTTCCAATTAATGCAGGAATTAACTATAAAATTAATGAACAAAGTATATTCATGTATTTCAAACAATCTGATGCATATATGATAATGTTTAGTTAAATATATCATTTTAAATATTTATTAATAGAAAATTTGTATGTAATGTTGACAATTTATACACTTTTTTATAGATTTAACATGAGCAAATAAAAAAGAGTAAACAAATATGAAAATAATTACAACCCCAAAGAGCAACAAATATGTATTAAGAAATATGTCATAATTTACCTTGAAAAGAAATCCTTTGCTGATCCTGGAAACTCTGGTGGTATTTCATGTATAGCATCTGGAGAAACTATGGATAATAATAATTGTGCTGCTGCAAAAATATCTTGCGCTTTTGTCTGTCTGGAATCAAGTATAGTATTGCTTAATTTATGCATTTTAAATAGTAAAAGAAACACATATTATACAGTCATAAAGCATATTTTCAAACACAAAACAGGAAAAAAATACACACTAACATACAATACATCAAAAGTGAAAAATCTACCTAAGAGGCAGAACAGTAGAAAGAGTCTGTCAATTTTCTGTTAAGAGTAGAAAGAGTCTGTCAATTTTCTGTTAAGAGTAGAAAGAGTCTGTCAATTTTCCGTTAAGAGTAAAAAGAGTCTGTCAAAAAGTCGCAATCAGTAAATACGCAAAAAACCAATACAAAATAACTCACCGATCACAATAACTATCCCCATCGACTACTTCCACCAACCGAATATCCAAACTCGCTCCAACCAATTTCACCGTGCCACTATCTTCGAGAAACACATTTTCGCACCTAACATCACGATGCAACACATTAACACTGTGCAATTCGCGCAACGCACTATACACACCTAACGCTATATGACGCACTAGTTTTAAAGCTTCCAGCATATCACCAGACGTTTTAGATTTATTCTGGAGATATTTCAACGAACTGCCCAGAACGAAACTCCTAAAAATATAGACGAATTGTCTGGCTTTTTTCGACTCTGTGGAGATTTCCATCGCTATATAAGGGATTAGGGACTGGTGTTTTATCCGGCACATTGCTTTTAAGTCTTGTTGTATTTGATTTATTTGTCTGTTTCTCGTTTGAAAGTCTGATGCGGATGAGAGACACCATTTCTTTGCTATCACTTGCTGACCGTCGTCGTCTATTGCTAGGTAAGTGGTCGAGCCGTTTGCTGAATGGCCTGTGAAAACAATTACCGATACAATATATACCGATATATAATTCTCTTTGTTATAAGAATGAAAAATGCATCAAAAATTCTGTACAATACTGTTCTTCTTTTTTTTTACAATGCATTAAGTTACTAAATTATTGTTTCTTTGTTGAATCACATGCTACCAATTGTGTGACGATTTTAAAATATTTTAAGATACCTATGTTTCAATTAAAAACTATTTCTTTTTGACTGGATTGTATGTATGTATGGATTGTATTGTATTTAGATTATCTCCAATCAACAACAAAATCAAATGAATTAAAGTCTAACTATTATCTTACCTAAACAATTTCCAATATACACTTTCTTGTTATTCCTCTGTGTGTAGCGCATAATTTGCGTCCCTTTAGCGTGACAGGTGCATGGTATGTGTGTATTCCGACTTCGTGATACCTTCTTAGCTGGCGACATTTTATCATCTGCATAGCTGTAAATACGATAATATTTTAATGATAAATACTCCATTTCAGGGTAAACTAATTTAGAAGCCTTGTCAAAAATTTCCACATTGAATGCATTTCAAATTTTGTGATTCCAATAAGAGAAAGATAGTAGCTGTAAAGCCTGGTTTTAACCGCGGTTTCTGAGGCAAAAAAAGAACACAGCTTATGTGTTATTTTGATAAATAAGCTACATCATGTATCATTAAAATCCGTTCAGTGGTTTTCGCATGACGTATCACAATAATTCACAATGAAAATCACACACTACCCTTCATTAGATTAAGGAAACAACAATAAATTATTGTATTTATTATAGTAAATTATTCGTAAATTATTATTAATAACAACATAAATAAATTATTGATTTTACTTACTACACTAATTTAGGAGCATCTCCCTGCCCTTCATTATCCGGTTCTGACTGGTTAAGACTTGATCTGTGTACACGCTTATCAGAATTACGTAATGTCTCTTGCCGCCTTTGAATTTCATCTTTCATTTTTTGTCTCTAAAGATTATATAGAAAATATAACAGGTATTAATTTCCTATTTACTATGGTAAATTGTATACTTATGAACTACCAATCAAATAAGGTATTGCACGCCTCATAAGCGAAGCGTTGAGGTGGGTACTACTGTCACTTCGCGCAAAACATCTGATTTTTCAAACTTAAAATGTCTTTATGTATCATACATTGCAGTTGTAAGATAATACATGGGTCATTTTCAAAATATTTGTACGTCACGAAATTGTCAGTAAACTGTTTCGTTAGGAAATGTCAGGAAGTTGTAAAAGTAAGGCTGTATTCAGAATAAGGTAATATTACATATAAAAAAGTAAGAAGTCACTAGTTAAAAAAAAAATATATATTTTTAGTTACAAAATAATCAACAAACAATCAATTTTTATAATTCTCTGTTTGCTTTTCCTTTTATTTTCTTCTATCATTAGCTTCTTTCCATTTTTGTCTTCGAGCTTCTTTTTCACTGTCATTAAGATCTGATATTTTTCTTTGTCTTTGTTTCACTTTCTCGAGGTGTTTTTTCCTTTTCTTTTCATATTTTTCAGGGTTTTGCTATTTTAGTTTTTCAATGTATTTTTTTGCCGTTCGGCACCGGTTAGCGGCATTCTGAAACTAAAAAAAGCTGTTGGATTGTATGTATTTTGAATAAAAATAAAAACAAAAGTACCTAAGCATCACTCGTGTGGGTGGAAAAGCGATCAAAAGTAAATGCAATAAGGCAAGCGTTATCCCATCAGAAACCACTTGTGATCCCAGGAAAAGTCAAGTCCCTAAGCCCGACTTTACTAACCCTACATCATGGTTTAAAAAAGTATGGCCTGTAGTTACAAAAAAATAATCTTGAGAGATTTATTGTTTTTCTCCTTTATTTTTATTCGTTACATTAATTTAACACACATTTTAATATCTTATTTTCATACTTTACACATGAGACCACAGCTTTACCGTCTACAATTTACTGACGTCAGTAAATGTCAAGAAATTGTTCGTCAGTAACATGTAAAAAATAACCTAAGAAATACTTTTACACAAAACATAATCACATTTACCATTAGATTGAAAGTGTAATCTATTACTCTAGTCATAATTTAAGTATATTATAATTGCGGTAGGTGAATTCTTCAAAATGTACTTACTTTTGTTGAGAATACGTCGTTAGGAAATTGTAACTAAATTTTTTGCACAGCACACTACTGGACTTCTTCCATGTCTGGACGACGAACAAAATGGCGGCGCGTTAATGTGACCTTACTTTTCGTGACATGACCAGTGCTGCCAATGATTAGAGTTAGATTCCTCTTCTTTGTGATACAAGAAGTTGGTTAATTATGTCAATAAATCAGTGTCACGAAATTGTAACGATTGATAGGGACATTTTTATAATATGTAATTCTTCGTTTATTTAAGGTAATTTAAATAGTTTAATCTATCAGATATAACACTTCAAACATTGCTTTTTAATTATGATACAAAAAAATAGGAAGTTTCATACAAAAATTCTGATAAAAATATTGGTTTTCATTGTCGTCCACATAGGGGACAATAAAAAAATGTATGGAGCTTTTTTTGTTACTTTATTTTCACATTAAATTTATGTAAGAATTTGAATCGCAATTCATTGCTTTTTATCAGAAATGATATGCAGTATGCTTAAGTTTAGTCTGTAAAACGTTAACAATGATTTATTTCAGTCGTAACCATATTTTTTTCGAAGATTTTTTAGGGGGACAAACATTTTGTAGTAATGTACAATTATTTTGAAAACGACTCACATACACACACATATTAAGAAAAAACACTATTTTTAACGTTCATGATATTTTTGATGTCATTTTTGTTATTTAAACTAGTTAAAAAACAGTTTAAAAAAGTTCTGTCTTGGACGTCCGTGTGTCTGTATGTGCGGATCCTTTTTCTTGTTAACACGATAGCGACCGAAATACTTTACTAATCGAGTCTTTTTTTTTCTCTTACGCTTGAGTATGCTCAGGAATAGAACCCTTTCATTTTTCAGGGTCTGATTCGATGTGGTTTAATTGTTATTAAATAAACAAAAATAATAATTAATAAATATTTATTAAAAAAAATTATGAGGCGTGCACTTTTGGATTTTCCAAATTATTTTAATTTTTTTACAGGTTTGACTATAGTACTTAAACTACTAGGTTTAAAAACATGAAATTTTATACCACGTTTTTTATACTTCACCATATAGGAGAGGTCTAATAGGTAATTGTTTTCCATTGAGATGATTGCAGTTCAAAAAGCTTAAAGTTGCAACTTACTCTATTTCATAATTTAAGTAAGAAATAAATTAATTTAACACTGTAATACATTTTAATATGTACATACTTCTTCATTTTCCTTCACTTGTATATCATGCTGTTTTAATTTTTCCATTTCTGTCTTTTGCTTCAACATTTCGTCATAAAAGGATAATGTTGGTTTATTGTGATCATGTAGGAATTGCTGAAATTAAAAAATTATTTATAACAAAAATAAATTATGTACGTAACAGTATGACAATAAAATTGGTAAACTTTTGCAAAGAATCACCTCATTACAAATAAGTATGATAAATACTAAATATTTAATTGATATAATGTGTTACTAGCTTTTTCATTTTAAGAGCTCAAGTGTAAATGTTTTCTATAAAAAATAATGTCTAAAATAATATCTATCAAACTACAATCTAATAGCACAATACACGGACTGCTTCAAGTAGTTGAGACCGCTGCAACTGCGCGGTTTGTAGCTACAGCTCGAGCAGTCAACGACCAACCGCTCGAGCAGTCTGTTTATGTTGCTCAGCTGTTAACTGATTGAGCAGTCCGTGTACGGCCGGGCTAACGTTTCCATTTTAATACAAATAACAAAAATCATAAATCAAACCTGTGTATGTTGTGCCAATTGAAATATCATCACTTCACCACAATACTGTTCCGCCATAGCTTTAAGGTCATCCAGTAATTTATTAGCATTCTCATCAGATAGGCCGTTCATTTTGTTAATAGATATTGTTGGCGGTCTGGAATGGAACAACTATGCAGTTTAAAATTAAATGTAAATGAAATAATAAAAAAATTATTTATAACAAAAATAAATTGTCACAGTATGATAATAAAATTGGTAAACCTTTGCACAAAATCACCTCCTTACAAATAAGTACGATAAATACTAAATATTTAATTGATATAATGTGTTACTACCTTTTTTATTTTAAGAGCTCAAGTGTAAATGTTTTCTATAAAAAATAATGTCTAAAATAATATCTATCAAACTACAATCTAACTAACTACTCTCTAAATCTTGACGCCTCTTTGGTAAACAAGAGTCTAAACATGTTATAAAAACTTTTCAACTTATAATATAATAAATATTTATAGTACCTAGATATCTCATTAAAATCTTTTGTATCTAAGATAACCTGTCTTTTTAGAATAATCTTCTTTTTAGAATAATAATTATTTATAACTTTCGTCTTCAAGATTTCTCCTAAGATCGTAACAAAGTAGGGATTGAAGTATTTAATATTACTGTATATTATTTTGCTACTGACTTATAATTAGGTATTTAATACTAAGATTTTTATTAAAGTATAATGTAATTTTTATTTAATTACTAAAATACATACTTATCAGGATAATTATGACAGCATTTAAACTGCAGTGTAGCAGAGCAATGTACGCCTTCTGAATTGTGTAATGGTTGTAATTTCAAAAGTATGTCCAAGGGACGCCATCCATTCCATGCTGCTTTTTTTCGTATATCCACAACTGCTTCTCCGTAGATTGCCTGTAATTTTAATGGATAATAAAAAAATATTTGAAAAGTTAAAATAATATTTCATAGAAATATTGATGTTTATTTCTTCATTCATTTCGGCCGTGGAACATCCATCCCTGGACAAAGGCCACCTTCAAATAATTTAATTGATATAGGTTATTACTTATTATTTTTTTTTAATGTTGCATATTTTAATTTAGTCTTCAAATTTGTTTTTGGATATAAGAAGTACTACTTACCCAACATATAAACAGATTTTTTTTAAATTATGGGTATAGCTGCTTTCAGTGCATTTTATAACACAGTTGTACAACTGTGGTTGTACTATGAATGTTAACATAAAAAATTATCATACAAGTATGAAATGTCAAGTCCAATATAAATATCAGCATGTTAGACTAAAGCAAACATGTTTTGTAGATAATTGTAATCCGTGGAAACCGCCAAAATAATAAAAATTGGTGGTAACTAATAATTTTTAAGTAATTCACCATTCAATTAAAATTAAATGTTTACTATAATAATTATTTATTTTAGTCGGTAGTTGAAGCATACACGTTGAACTAGTAACTATTAAAACTGTGTATTAAAAGTTTATTACAGGCCTTATTCAATTACGTGATTAATGTTAAATGTTTTTATAAACGCAGCTTACCTGCAATGCAACAAGTTCATTGTTTTGTCTTTCTTCGTGAGTCTCTTCATTCATATTCTTGAAAATAACACAAGTTTTATTTTTTTCTTATTATTTTGTTAACGAAAAGTCCGAATGTTTTGAAGTTTGCACTTACAATGTGACAATGTTGATTGTCACTTGTCATTTGTCAAAACTCAGAAGACCTGCAGAAGACAGAAATTGTCAACGTCACAACATAGCATGTCAAATGTTTACGTTTCGTTACAGCTATTTTATGATCATAAAAAATTATTTATAGCAAGTAAAACATTTTATCTTCGAATTGTAATCTAAATGACACTGTAATTTTATCGCTAGTGACAATGTTTATATTTTATTTTACATGGTTATAGAAATGTCATATCAACAACCTATAACAATCGAAAGTTAAAAACATAATATTCCTTTTTTGAAGTCGGATAAAATCGTTTGGGTTGCCTCGACTCTGCTGATAATAATAGGTATCTTACATAATGTTACTGTAGGTACCTTCCACACGAATGATTCATAATATTAGGTATGGAGAAAGGAAAGAGAATAGGGTAGTACAACGTCTGCCGGGGCAGCTCTTAAGGGCAGCTGCTAGTACTAAAATATTATGATTATAATCTAAGATTACAATGTTGAAATTATCTAGAAGTAAAAATATATATAAATGTTTTCGGGTAATGTTTTTACTGGTTATTTTACTCTTTTTTAAATTATTTAAAATATGACCTTTTTTGATAGTTTGCAGGATATAATACTTAATTATTTTAATAACACGTCATAATCCCTAGGGTTTGGAAAAAATATTATGATGTTAATAATAATATTATGTAGTAACTAGGTATTGGAAAAGTGCGATACGACCAATCTCTTGTTCATCTTCTGTTAATCCATTTCCATCTTCTAGGTATGATATTAAGCTGTGCAAAATAATGTGTAAAAAGTGTTTAAATATCAGAAAGTCGTGGATCTGGATCTTCGTGGGACAATATTATAGAAGAAGAAGAAATACAAATTACTTAAAAAATGTGTCATTAATTCATAACTTTATTCTATAAAAGAAGCTATCTTGGAAGCTATAAAGTTTGTTTTTATCAGAAAATGATATCACAGCAGCTATGTAACTATTCCAAAAACCAATTTCAACTTGATCAATCCTGGCTATTTCATACTCTGTGAAAAGGGTCGTCATTATTTTGATAGATTATAAATAAATTAAGCCATCTCTTTTCAGGGTACATTAAGGTGTCACGTAAAACGCCTAAATCCATTAAGTTTCAGCAATAACCAGAGGAACAACGAATTAAGCTGTCACAGGCTGTCAGTTCCATTCATGGCGAGAAGGACGCCTGTCAAATTGTGTCAATTCGTTCGGACCTCTGTCTGAGTAAATACTTGTCGGAGGCTGGAATTTTTTGCAGGTTGGTCCAATTTATGAGGCATAGCGTTTAAGAAGGTAGATATTATATAAATCTCAAGCTCAAGTTTACTTTTAAATCAAAATATTCTTCTTCTACAGCCCTTTCTACAGCCACTCTATTGAAAAAAAAAATGTTTTCGTTATTTTTGACTTTACAGTGAGCTCGAATTATAGATATCAAAATAGCAATCAAAAGTACTATAAGTTTTATACGAATTAAAAGATAATAATTATTTATAATATTATGTGGGTAACTAATTTGGAAAAAAAAAGAAATATAGTAGGTACAATCAAGTTATACGTAATAATTAAAATCACAAAAGTAATACTGTAAAATAACTTAATATTATAGATAATAATATTATGATTGGCCATAATATTTTTATTTTATTTTGCCAAAACAAATGCGTGCGTAATTACACTACCTTATTAGAATAGTTCAATTAGAATGATGAATGAAACCCGTTAACAACTGTAAGTTATACCACAGCATAGCCACCTGAGCTCAGAATACTAATAAAGTTTTTGTGTTAACCCTTTCAAATCTAAAAGGGTTGAGGTTGTCAAGTAACCTAGGACATGTAGGGTCACTGCGTGAAGGATTTTAAGGTTTAGCCGTGACAAACCAGAATAATAAATAAGGGATTTTTAACCAAAGAAAGGGTCTCACTTTTATCTTTAGTTCGGAAATTAACTAAAGTAGAATTTATCGTGATAGAAATTTTACGAAAATAAATGTCCGACGGTCCTCGTGGAATATAGAACGTATTATGTTTTATGCATTGCACTTTTGTTCCACTATTGCTATAAAAGATTTTCTTTTAAAGCAAGCCTTTTGTGATCTACCAGAGTCAAGACTAGTCTCTAACGGAAATTGAACCGAAGATATGTGTTGTGTTTGCTAAGTACCTACTGTTCTGTGGAGACTCATTATAAAAAAAAAACAATAAAGGTATTATAGTATAGGCACAGACAATATAATTCTCTACCTATTGTAGGTATGCAATATTTATTTTAATATTATTCGAGTGAATAAAATACATTATATTAATCACAACGCCAGTTATCCTGACGCGTTACGCATGATTATTATTATAATACCTACAAAACTAGTAAAGACTGAATAATCTTCATGGTGTAAACTCACATTAATAATTAAGTAACGACATAGTTACTGAAGTTAAACATAATTATCTATCATCATAGGTACCTACATAAGGGTACCTTACCTTTGCAAGAATAACTCCACCTTTAACTCCACTAAATTTTTACCTGATAGGAGACCCATTTGTTTCTCAATTAGAAATAACATAATCACATAGCATTATCCTTTTGTACCGGTGCAAGAGTTATAGTAGAGGTATCTCTAAAACGGGGATGAGGTCATCCAAATGACCAGGGTCACAGCATAATGAAGGAGACATAAAATTCAAACGACGGCCGTTATCGCGACAACCCTTTTGGCTACGTGTTTACTGTTTACTACGTTACGAGGCTTTAAAGCGTTCGTAAAGTTGAGTTGTAGGGTACTGGGAGTTAGGTTGGTCAGAATGTTTAATTTTCTAGGAAATGAGAAAAAAAATAATAATAATTGTTAATACCATCTAGAATACTTGTCTTTACGTTTGAATTTGCTGCATAATAAACGTAAATAAAATTGTTGTATTTTGAATATGTCTAAAATAATTTGAGGAACAGCTGAAACATCAACAAAAATAATTGAAAAAATAAAATAAATAAATTCTATTCTATTCTAAAAATAAGCAATCAAATCTTCAAAAGCATTAAAAAATGTACCTATGTTGCTTTTTTTTCTCTAATTTACTTAATTCCTTATTAGAACAGCCACCACCATCATCATCCTTAATCTGCATCTTGTTGCGTATATTTTATTCTGTTTGGAGCAAGGGTGCACACTAGGTGTCTTTACCTTAGCAACGGGCGAAGAATAGGGTTTAATGGGCGATTAAGGGGTAGCTAACTCTTTTTCATTTAAGAGGGCGTATAAAGCCAGATAATTCTACGATTAAGCCCCGCACATTACGCGCCATGCCGCGCGCCCTCACAATACCCTCATACACCCGGCTCATCCAACGTACGTAAAGTTCATCGCACGCTAAATTATACACAATATTCTTCGCTCGTTCAACGCGTATTTTCGGTAGTTAGTAGGTATGTTGTCTAAAATAATTGTATAAAACAGTGAAGTTGAAATCATCACAAATTATGTAATATGTCTTTTTATTATTATTTGTTTATAATTATTAATGATAATCTATACATATTATAAAACAATAAAAAAAGTAAAAACTGTCTGTATGTAATATATAAAAAAAAAACAATATTAGGGAAACAGTATAGAGCACTACCCTACTACCCTAATAAAATTCAATACCTCCTAAAGGCCTCCATGGTGGAATCTGGTATTTTTATCAATGATAGACCCAATTATGAGCAATCTATCTGTACCGGTCACAAGTTGCACTTATGAGTTTTTTGGAAGAAAAAAATAAAAAGATCAAGTTCAGTAACTCAAACTACCATAATATAATATTTTGACAATCGATTCCTCCTAAAGGCTTCCATGGAGGAATGTGTTTATTTTACCAATTATAGACCTAATTAAGAGCAATCTATCAGTACCGGTCACAAGTTGCACTTTTGAGTTTTTTGGAAGAAAGAAATATTTTTTGATCGATTGATGTGGAAATTGTTTGAGCCAAAATCATGTTTTACTGCGTATAACTCAGAAACGGTAGGATATAGGAAAAAATGATTCAGATACAACTTGTAGATAATTTTATGGCCTTTCAACTTTTCCATGAAAGTTTTTCTCTAACATGTACCGTTTTTGAGATTTAAGCGAAAAATGAAAAAATGGACCCATTTTCCCCCTCACCCCACTCCGGGGCTCCTCCTAGTGGCCCGGGGTTTTAGTATGTTTATTACCTAGGGACTCTTGACATGTTTCCGAAGAAACATCTTACGTTACTAACTCACGCACTCTAGAACTTTTTATTCAATGGACTATTAGATTGTACGACATTTTTCGACTCAGCAATTATTCTAAAAATAAAAATAAAAATTATCCTTTATAAAATATTACAAAGATCTTCGAAATTTACGTATTATTTTATCGAGAGCTGGTAACTTTAGCAGGTACCTTATTTTTTTCTGCGTGGCAATAGTCAGTAGACACAGCTTGAGAGTGAGGGTCCACATTTTCCAAATTTAAAATTGTTCTGTGAAATTAGTAAATTACTTTCAAACAGGGTCAATTTGATTGATTGCATTTGCAAGGCGACCGTAGGAATTAGGTACCTACATAACTAAGTATAAAAAGTGTCTTTGTAAATTGTAGGTACCCACTATGAATGTAGGTATCTATAATTAATATCGTCGCATGAATACTCAACTCGCGGAAACGAATTTACAGAATTTACACAAATAATAATATCCAAACTCGCCTGGATAAACTTTCTCAAATGAATCTATAGTTTAGGTGGTCTGTTGCGGTTCTGCATCAGGTGTTTCAGTTTTCAAAATAAATTATTATTTTATATTTCCCGGATAATATAATAGTACCTACACAACAAAATAACTTTCATTCAAATCCGTCCAGTAGTTCCGGAGATTAGCGTGTACAAACAAACAGACAAACACAGACAGTTTTTTTTATTTACGGGATAAAACTCATCCTATGACCTTTCTCAGGTCTCAAGCTATATCTGCACCAAAATTAGAGCCCAGACATACCTACATACAGACACACATACAAAAATTCTAAAAACTATATTTATGTATAGATATATGTATTACATATTACTATGTAATACAGATTATGAATATATTATATATATATACATATACATATGTATATTATAAAAAAATACCTATTCAATGTAAGTACAATTTTGACTTTCGTACGAATTTGTTATACCTATGTATAGATGTTATGTATGATTATCTAATACAGATTGTAAATATAATAATTATATATGTACTATTCACAACCGGTTTACATATATTATTGATATTATTATTTACTGGAGCGAACATAGGATCTGCCTATAGTAATAATAATAATATAAATCTTTCTTGACTTGATTGATTGCACCGCGACTGTAAGAATTAGGTATCACTATGAATTTTATTTACCTATCTATAGTTGCTGCTGCTATCGCGTCAATACTCAGCCCGCGGAAATTATTTTACAGAAACTAAACTTTTTCAAATAGGTAAATCAAGACTTATCTTTTTATATTATAATTATTATTTATTAATATTATAACAATACTATTATATTATACATTATATACATTATTACCTTCGACATTTAGTTATCTTTTCAATTTGAATCTTCTTTAGTTCTCGTTTCTTAAGTCTTTTCATTTTGTTGTTTACCATTTTCAACAAATCAATATTCGGCGTAATTATAAAACACGGCGCAGCAATTTTAGCGTGGTCTACTCGTCTCAACGGAGCGATAGCGTCTGATGTATGAAATAGAATTATGTTTTTAGCTCCCGGAACGTGCGATGGAAGATGATTTCTTGCGTAATTAAAAATATAGTAAGCGCCAAAAGTGTTTTATCGTAATTAAACCAAAACTAAAAGTAATTACACAAAATGCTCTGACAAATATCTTGCAAATGTTTTATTATAATTGTTTATGAAAAAAAAATCATAATAAGTATTACCATGTCCAGTAAAAAACGTAAAAGTGTGAAATTTAGAGGTAACTTCGTGAATTTTTTCTATCGAGTCAATTTCAATATTTTATGTTTTTGATCTGACAATATAATCGAAAATATCATCAAGTTTTACATATATTTTATTTTTTATATTTGGTCTTGAATATTACACGTATCAACTAAAAGTTGATTGGTGATTTGACTTTATACGCGCCCTTAAGCGGAAGGTTTTTCAGTTACGGTTATGCATGTCTGTCGTGTTTCACTGAATAAAAGATTAAGTGAAGTATCACAAAAGCCCTTGCTGAAATTAATTAAAACATAAATAAATTAACTAAGTAACTAACTAGGTAGTCATGGGTTTTTTTCGAAAAAAAATAGATACTTATGGGAAATTGATTCCATGATAAAACATAAAACCCACATATTTTTACAAACAAAACCAATATTTTTACAAGGAAAGAACTGCAGTGGACATATAATATTATTAATTTTAGTACAAACAACCTATTATAAAAGTTTTAACTACAAGAACCGAGCTTAGTTACTAGGAAGATCCTGTATTTCGCCTAAAGTATAGTCCATTATTTATTTATTTTTATTATTACCTATACTAATTCTAGACAGTCAATCAATAAATGTAAGCCTTAAATGTGCCTTAAATAAAGGCATTACTCGAACAACGTCGCGAGAAACATGTAGTTTGCAAATATTGAAATAGGTACGTTGGGTGACTTTTAATTAAAACCCAGGGTTTTGGACAATCGCTGAATACATTTTTGAATGATATTAACTGTTGAATATTGATTAAAGTATGGTTTTTTGATTAAAAGTGTCGTGGTTAACTCGTGGAGCATGATACTGATTGGTTGAATAGGTAGGTACGTTTTACTGTATCAGTATCAAGTACCTACGAGTGCACAAAATAAATGGACAGAACATGATGAGTTTTCAGAGTTTAATAGAGTGCCATCAAATAAAATCGTACAGGTAATGAGGTATATATGTCGTATATTATACCTTTGCAAGGAGGCATTTTTCTATGGCATTGAATTAAAGAAAAGTAAATGTCGATTTCTGCATCATGACACAAGTTATAAAATATTATTTTCATAAAAATAAGCGCAAAAGACACTTTTGTGTAAAAATTAAAAAAGAACATTAGGACCGTGATGATAGACGATTTAGGATAAATCTATATTTCATAATGTTTCAATATACATACACAAAATAAGGGTAACGTACATAATACCGATAGTTTCTTCAAACAAAGATAGCACAGCTTTAAAATATACCCCATTTATTGTCTAACCAACTTCAAGCACCGAGATAGTTCCGGATCTCAAGAGAATTGTTACATTGTCGGAATAATTCTAAGACAATTCACATTTACATTAGAATTTTAACTAGTTTCCTATGTATGCAGTACCTATGACATTATTTTATGAAAGCTCACATAAGTAACATCGTAACATCCATACTAATATTATAAATGCGAAAGTAACTCTGTCTGTCTGTCTGTTACTCAATCACGCCTAAACTATTGAACCAATTTGCATGAAATTTGGTATGGAGATATTTTGATACCCGAGAAAGGACATAGGATAGGTTTTATCCCGGAAATCATACGGGAACGGGTTTTTCTTTGAAAACGCGGGCGAAGCCGCGGGCGGAAAGCTAGTGAACTATAAATGCAACATTATGCTCTAGTTATTCATGTAACTTGTTTCATTATCTTTATTTCATTGTATTAAACATCATCATTTTAATTTAATGTATTTATTTGTGATGATGAAAAAACTGCTTTGATGTGCTATGCAAGGTGCTATGTTATATAATGTTTGTGTTTGAAACAAACCATTTTTTTAAATTCCTTTCTTTTTTCAAATGGCAACTCCCGATCCCAGTGAGGACGGATTCTGCCCTTTTTTTAATTTCATAGTTTATTATTCTTCACTTCATATTAAAGCTTACGAAACCAATAATAAGTACTTACCAATATTTTTACAAACCACATTAGAAAGTTTCTTCGTAAAAATAGTTAAATCAGAGCCTTTTCCCCGCTAAATACTAAAATAAAAGTTGAGAATTGAATATGTACTACCTTTGTTAATACCCCGATACGATTGCAGCTTGGATTGCAGTGATTATTATCATTCCTGTTAAGTACTTTGTAATTGAGCATCATTAATTTAAAATTTTCACACTATAATTTCGTAGAACCTCGCTCTACAAAATCAGGATGTAAAAAAATTAAACATATCTTAACTCCTCTAGGAATAATAAAATTTATAAAATCAAAGATAAGAAAAATGTAGGTACGATGTTTGGTTGAAAACTAACTGTAAAACTCCATCTTTCATCTACATCCTTCTTCATAATACTATACATATAAGAATAAATTTCTAAACAGTGTTTTCCAAGTAGGTATAAGTTATAAATCCACGTGCTTCTATAAACAAGCTGGGTTTATAATGCTGAAAAAAAAAGAATATGTTCGTAATTTTATAAACAATTATAGTGTTAAATACTGTATCCTTACAGTGAATATCGTCGTGAGATGTCACCACAGCCGCATGAAGCCGCAGTCTAGACGATTGGCCGATATGGAGGGAAAACTAATTTCCTTGATATAGGGCTTTATTAGTACATTATTGGGCATTATTGGTATTTGTACTTCAAACAAAGTGTTTTAATGGATATTTTAAACCTTATTTATATTATTTTTAAAGAACACAATATGTAATGTTTGAGGTAGCATAGAGTTAAATAATGATAGATTTTTAATATAGAATTTAGCAGTGGAATCAAATTTTCTTTAAGCTTATAACCGATACCAATTTCTAATAACGGCTATGAATTGATTAAAACAAAAAATCTTAGATTAAACATTTCAATTACCTACATAATTTTAATCACAATCAAAATTATTTTTTAGTCATCTATTTATTACACCTTAGTGAAACTGAAATTTAGGTATAAATAGGTATTAGGTACATTCACTTGAAATAAGCTATCCTCTCGATGTTTATGTAGTTTCAGTTAGAATTGAACCAAAACCTATCGATCAAGTCGATAACCAGTATGCCAGCATGGCCCAATTATTAAAATTAATAAGAATAAAACGAAAATTCCTTTATCGGTATAATTGGTTTTACCTTCAAACACAATTAATTTACGAAATATAAAATTCCAGTTAAGAAAGTGGTTTTCATACAGAATTTTTCGCTTACCTTGAGTTTTTTAGTATTCAAAGCCTTTCAAAGGAGTTATGATAAAATTCTAGGATAAAAGAGCCTTTAAGCAAATTTGCGGTTATTTTAATAATGTTGAGTGCTAGAGCATTGCTTTGTAGATAACGTTGTGATTATATTTGTGGAGTACAAATAATTTGTCTGGGTATTTAGAGAGCACTATGTCTACATTAAAATTATGTAGAGAAAAATTTTATATTTTTACCACGATTTCATTAGTTTCACCTGTTTGTTTATTGTTTGTATGTAACAGACTCCTCAAGGTTCAATTCGATCGGTGACAATGCAATAATTTCTTGATTATTGTTATCTATTAAATTATATTTATTTTTGCAGGTATGTTTGTAAACATTGTAAAAAACGGGTTTGCTCATTCTTTCTATTTCGGTTTTATATTACAAAGTAATTGCATATTTTTATTAACCAAAGAGAAAGAACAAAGGGACAGTTATTAAACTAATTAAGCGACGCATATTAATTTCAATACGATGTCGATTCTCTTATTACGTTTAAATTAAATCTACGTACATTTTATAATTTCCCATGAGAGGAACATGTTCATGAAATTGAAAATTTTCACATATTAATAAATTTGTTTCGAAACAAAGTATTTTAAAATTTTATATTTATTGTAACATTTTAAAACGGCAATATATTATGAATTTTGAGCGAATATTGTATAAAATAAAATTTAATTTTTATTCGAAGAGGGAGGATAATAATTAAATAATATACCTAATAAACCTAGGTTACCTGTTAGCAGTAATATAGGTAATATTACTGCTAACAGCGCTTTCAAAAATAATAATTTTTATAGAGTTAACATCAATGATCGAACTGTTATAATATTATGTACTAGCAATGCCCTGCGGTTTCACCCGCATAGATAGCGATATCGTAGCGGCAGTACACATGGGGCCAAGGCGTTGGGCCAACGTGTTGGGAAAAAATGAAGGATATCAAGATTCCTGTTCACACATTGGCGTACTGATCATTCTGCATTGGCGCTTCAAAGATGGACGTAGTCCGTAGAAGTTCTTGCAGCCGCGGCAATTTAATAATATACAGTGCGTTTAATTATTACGTACATGTGCATCAATAACAATGAGTGTACTCTGCCGTCTGCGATGATACCATTTTCCAATCTCTATTGTCCTTTTTTTATAACTGTATAAATAAAACATTATTATGTTTAGATTTTTTCAAATGTTTAAAATGTGTACATTTTACATTTAATTTAATTTTAACTAGTTACTTACCTATAAAACGAAACTTTAAAGATTAGATTTTAGATATTATTTTATTAAATGATAATATTATTTATGTAATAAAGCACAATTTGATCAAAATAATGCTCATTGTATATTGTTATTTAATTTTTAAGAACAAGTAACTTTTTAATACTATTTTACTCATTTTATAATAATATATTCATTTTTTTATCGCATTGTATGAAAGTTAGATAAGAAAAACATCTAGAATAATATAATAAATAGAAAATAGAACATCTAATTTATTGAGTCATATGGTTTTATTTTTGTGTAGTTCATGCCGTGGATTCCAAATTATTCCTTCATGTCGATACAAATCTACGAATTGTAAAACCTCGGCGCCGCCATCGCTATCGGAACATGGTTAAACGTAAATTTCATTGACGCGCAACGATACTGTCTCCGCTGACGAGTAACAACAAACTAAACAAGACACCAACGTGTGAACGCTGTTTGTGGAGCGCGCCAAGATCCTTTGATGTGTGCACAAAAAACCGACAACATTCGGTTGGCCTGCCAATATTGGCGCCAACTAGGCTAATGAAGCCAACATACCGCCAAGTAGCTCTCTACACGTTGGCCCAACCCGTTGGCCCAACACGTTGGCCCAATGTGTACTGCCACCATTACAGTGAAAAGTCTACTATAGGTCGGACTATAGGTTTAATTTTTAATCACATGAAAATCACCTTTACCCCGTCCCGCACTACGGCCTTTTTTTTTTTTTTTTTGTTTTAGTGGGGAAATCTTTCATAGATACCCACGGCCTCCGGGGGAGGGGCCGTGGGTTATGTCGGATTCCTACCGACCAAAACCCCACTGTGTTCCGTCAAGACGCATATTGATAGAATTCCGCACTACGGCCTGCTCGAGCAGTATACCTACTATTTTCTGTAGATTGACACTTTTAAAAATTCGTTATATCTTTTGAATGGAATATCCAATTCTTTTCATTTAAAAAGTATTTTGCTGGTATTGAAACAGTCTATAATAAAACATCATTTAATGGGATAAGGATTAATATATTATGTGTATGGATAACATGGTTTGATTACTGTCGGCACTTCTATTTACTTTGAAAACGTAAAAAAGTTGTTGTAGTAACATAACTACTGAAGATGGACATATGGTATCGCGGACTTTCTTGTAGATATTGATCCATTCTATAATACCGTAGAACATTTTTTTGTTCTATCTTCAATAGATTCCGCAGCGCACGCGATGACAGAAGTTTTATTGGGGATTTTTTTACACCTTGGGTTACTTTATTGCATTTTTGGTAAGGATCTCTAATTTTTTTGAAAATGCAATATAGCCTATGTTGCTCAGTAAAGATGCAGCTTTCTAATGGTGAAAGAATTTTTGAAATCGGTCCAGTAGTTTTTGCGTGAAAACCATACATACATACATACATACATACATACATACTTACAAACTTTTCCTCTTTATAATATTAGTATAGATAATTTTTTGATACATAGACTTAATATTTAATAACAAGCTTTAAAATTTTGTCTTAAAATCCCTACAAACATCGCGCTTTTATAGTACCTACTCCTCTATTCACTTCACAAAATTGGCGCGTTTAACATTAACACATTTCATACATAATCGCAAATCGAAATCTCTAGACATAGCCCTACACAATAATTGAGACCCATTGTGTATGACAAGTTCGAATTGGTTCCTCCCCTTTGTGAGTTTATTTAATTTTACACCAATCACTTTCTATTGTATGTCACAAAAATGAGATTGAATTCGAGATGTGTTTGTTGCTGGTCCTTTTTGACAGTATGATTATGTTTGTGTGTGCTTTGTACATAAAGGTACCTACGTGCTTTTCTTTACGTACATACTTTAAAAGACAATGTGAGTCTACATAATTATTAACATATTTTCAGCAAAAGTGTCCAGTGGGTGTCCAGTATCGTAGTGCTCAGGGCTATGACAAAATAATTGAGTGGCATCTTTACATTAGCAGCTTTACAGCAAATTTTGTAGATCATTATGTTACACAAAGTATAAAAGTAAGATAAAGTTACTCTTATGCTGCTTTCTGAAAGCATCGTAAGAAACAAACGAAAATTTTGCTCTTTCCTAGAAAACTAAACTAAAAATTTACTGAAGACTGCACGTTCTGCAACATAATCTTTGACGCTGTCAATATAGGTAGAGTGACGTCATGTTCCCGGCGCGAGAATCTCGGTTCGATTTGCTTAACGTCGGTGTCTCCGGAATGCTTGAATCGCTTATACAGGGCGTTTTTTTAGCTTGATGGTATATTTAAATTAATATAAGATTCTCAAACGATAATAACTGTATGGTTCGCTATATGGTGTATAATTAAATAAATATGGTATGGTAATAAATTCGAATATTACATTTATTTGATTTCAATTAAGTAATTCGAATCGAAGATTCGTTAAGGTGATTTAGGCAATTGAATTGGAAATAGAAGCGTGTATTAAATAAATTACACTTGGTATTACGGTTAATCAAATTAGAATATTCGTGATTTGACTCCTAATTTTTGCGTACTAATGAGTTCAATAATTCAGAGAAAAATGTTTGAAAATGCAAATCTTCGTAAAAAATTCCAGTTACATATTATTTATTGTTAGTCCCACTTTACGTGCTTTTGTATATTTCTCATCTAAAATTTCTTCTCAAGCGTATAAAGAAAACAAAAACAATTCCCAAACACCCTTTACACAAAACCGGCACGTCAATATCGCATGCCAGACAATGTTCCGATGACACCAGCCGCGCCGCACATACTCCGTGGGCGGCGTAATTAAGTGCCGGATTATACCAACTTTCATTAGCTATTTAAGCTATCAAATATTTGGAATATGCTGCGAAATTGTTACGCATTCCTACCTTGGTTTTACAGCGTTGGAAATTTCGTACGAATAATTTCAGGTCGAGTTTGTATTATATTGTAATTTGGTGAGTGATTTAATGGATAAGCTGATGGAATTTAGGAAATTTTAAGAGAAAGTTACCGTTGAGTTAAATTGACCTGTGTTTGTGTTGTTTTAGCATTTGTTAATTTTATAGCTATAACATTGATTTTAGAATTAAATATTCAATTGCAGGTACTTTACTTGTCTCTTGAGGACATAATATTATGCTTATAAATAGAATATAGTTTATTATGTATTATCTATACACTTGACAACAAAAAATCGTATCTATATTAATAAACTATGTACCTTGAAGCAAGTATCATGTATATTAGGTACCTTTGGTCTTGGAAAATCATCAACAGATTAATAATAATTATTCTAGAAAAAAATGCAAACTTTGAGTGTGGCTAGCTTCCGTCGACAATGTCTACTTAATACATGGTACAATCCCCATTTCC